>NW_027461660.1:0-300000 GCF_050947455.1 Rhinoderma darwinii
GAGGGAATAGAACGCCGCCCCTCATGTCACGTGATCATCCCCTTTCCACAGCGCATGCGTACCACTCCCTCAGAGATCTGCGCCTGATGTCACGTGATCATCATCACAGGTCATCCGTCCATCGCTCATTAGTCACATTTTAACAGCTCCTCCCTCTGATACCGCGGTCACGTGCTTTTAATATCAAAGGTCCTTCATACACCACGCCCCCTCTCCTCTGATAAGCTCCGCCCCTCCTCCTTGGTCACGTGGTAGTAACGTCATCTCAGGTCCTTTCGCTATTTCGGTGTATTAGAAAGAGAGCAGCGCTGGTCGGGTGTTCTCTCTGTTATCTGTAACCCCTGTAGCTCCTCCCCCTGATACCGCGGTCACGTGCTTTTAATATCAAATGTCCTTTATCCACCACGCCTCCTCTCTCCTCTGATAAGCTCCGCCCCTCCTCCTTGGTCACGTGGTAGTGACGTCTTCTCAGGTCCTTCAGCTATTTCCGTGTATGAGGTAGGGAGCAGCGCTGGTCGGGTGTTCTCTCTGTTATCAGTCCCCTCTGTATGAGTGTGTATACAGAGAGCTGTCAATCATTGAATGACCCCGCCCACTGGACTCCTAGCCGGGATTTAACCCCTCCAGTGCCGGCCTCTTTGGGGTAAGTGGTTATTTCTGGTCTTTGTAGTGGTCGGATGTTTTGTGGGACGAGTCGTGTTTTGTAATGACATAATATTCGGGACATACAACTTATTCACTGACTTTTATACATTTCTTGTTAATGTCGTTCACCGTGCGGTTTAAGGGAATGTTCACACGTAGCGAATACGACCCACAACACGCAAGGAAATCCCCCCGAATATTCACCCCAAATGGTGGACGTATAATCCTCCCGAATATCTACTACAGAAATACAACAAGGCCGATCCTCACCTCTCCCAGCGTTACCATAGCAACACGTCCCTGCTCTTCCGGCCGTGTCCAGGGGACCCCTATAATGACGTGACCTCTCCGGCCTGTGATTGGCTGCAGGGGTCACATGACGCCTTCTTTCTATACATGTGTAACCTGCAGCGTTGCTGTGAACACGCGGTGGAGCCGCAGAGGATTCTGGGAACAATGGCGTTTGTTGCGGAACTTGACTTTCTCATTGAACTTAATGGGGAAATTCTGCAACAAATGCGCCGCGAATCTGCGGTATAAATCCGATATCCTGCGTGTTTATAATCCGCACCGCAGGTTAACCCCTTAACCACCAGGCCAGTTTCTGGTTTAGTTTTTCCCTCTCCGTCTTCTCGGATCTATAACTTCTGTGTATTTCTGTCGGTGCCGCGGTGCGAGGATTAGATTCTGCGGGACGAGCTGTAGATTTTCAGGGCGTCGTATAAAGTATCACATAATGTCACTGCAACTGCAAAACTTCTATGTGAGGGAAATGGGGAGAATCTGAGATTCCTCCAATGTATTTCGGTCTTATTCTTACGGCGATCACCGTGTTGTAAAAACGTCCACGTAACATTATTCCGCAGGACCGTGCGGTTACCGTGATAACAAATTTCTAGAGTTTTTCATGATGTGCGACATTTACAAAAAAACATTTTGGTTTCATTTTCTTTTTTATTTTCTGTCGCCAGATTCTCATAGTTGCCAACAGTCCTGGATTTACAGAGACAGTCCCGGCAAATTACTGTACTGGACGTGTCCCGGCCATATACAATTGTATCTGCATCCTCAGGACACTGATACAGTTAAATACTATGGTGGAGCAGGAAACTATCCGCTCCCTGCTCTGCCATTCACTCCTTCTGGGGTGGAATCCCCGGCCAGAGCGTCGGCATCACGCTGGCTGGGCATTCTACTCTTATAGGGAGGGCTGTGTGTGTCACTATCTACAGGGGGCTGTGTGTGTCACTATCTACAGGGGGCAGTGTGTGTCACTATCTACAGGAGGGCTGTGTGTGTCACTATCTACAGGGGGCAGTGTGTGTCACTATCTACAGGAGGGCTGTGTGTGTCACTATCTACAGGGGGCAGTGTGTGTCACTATCTACAGGGGGCAGTGTGTGGCACTATCTACAGGAGGGCTGTGTGTGTCACTATCTACAGGGGGCAGTGTGTGTCACTATCTACAGGGGGCAGTGTGTGGCACTATCTACAGGAGGGCTGTGTGTGGCGCTACGTACAGTGGAGTATGTATGGCACTATCTACAGGGGGTTGTGTGTGTGGCGCTCTGCAGGGGGGGTGTGGCGCTCTCTAAAGGGGGTGGTGTGGCGTTATCTACAGGGAGTAGTGTTTGTGCCACAATCTACAGGGGGAGTGTGTGGCACTATCTACAGGGGGAGTGTGTGGCACTATCTACAGGGGGAGTGTGTGGTAATATCTACAGGGAGCAGTGTGTGGCACTATCTACAGGGGGAGTGTGTGGCACTATCTACAGGGGGAGTGTGTGGCACTCTCTACAGGGGGAGTGTGTGGCACTATCTACAGGGGGAGTGTGTGGCACTATCTACAGGGGGAGTGTGTGGCACTCTCTACAGGGGGAGTGTGTGGCACTATCTACAGGGGGCTGTTTTACATAGTTACATAGTTTGTACGGTTGAAAAAAGACACATGTCCATCAAGTTCAACCAAGGGATGGGAAAAGGGAAGGAAAAATGTCTACACATAGGAGCTAATATTTTTTTGTTCTAGGAAATTATCTAACCCTTTTTTGCAGCATCTCCTGTCCCTGCTGTGACGGCTCCTGCGGTAGACTATTCCATAGATTCACAGTTCTCACAGTAAAGAAGGCTTGTCGCCTCTGCAGGTTGAACCTTTTTTTCTCCAGACGGAGGGAGTGCCCCCTTGTTTTTTGAGGGGGTTTTACATGGAACAGGATTTCACCATATTTTTTGTATGCGCCATTCATATATTTATATAAGTTAATCATGTCCCCCCTTAGTCGTCGTTTTTCAAGGCTAAATAGGTTTAATTCTTTTAATCTTTCCTCATAACTTAGATTCTCCATGCCCCTAATTAGCTTCGTTGCTCTTCTTTGTATTTTTTCCAACTCCAGGGCATCCTTTCTATGAACTGGAGCCCAGAACTGAACTGCATATTCTAGATGAGGCCTCACTAATGCTTTGTAAAGTGGCATTATTACATCCCTGTCCCGCGAGTCCATGCCTCTTTTAATACACGACAATATCCTGCTGGCCTTTGAAGCAGCTGATTGACACTGCATGCTGTTATTGAGTTTATGATCTACAAGTACACCCAGATCCTTCTCAACAAGTGACTCCCCAGTGTAGCTCCCCCTAGGACATATGATGCATGCAGGTTGTTGGTACCCAGATGCATAACTTTACATTTATCTACATTAAACTTCATCTGCCAAGTGGACGCCCAAACACTTAGTTTGTTTAAATCCACCTGTAATTCATGAACATCTTCCATAGTCTGAACTATATTACATAGCTTGGTGTCATCTGCAAAAATAGAAATAGTGCTATTAATCCCTTCCTCTATATCATTAATAAATAAGTTGAATAATAGGGGTCCCAGCACTGAACCCTGGGGTACACCACTTATAACCGGTGACCATTCAGAGAAGGAATCATTGACCACAACCCTCTGGATACGGTCCTTGAGCCAATTCTCAATCCAATTACAAACTATATTTTCTAAACCTATAGTCCTTAATTTACCCATTAGGCGTCTATGGGGGACAGTGTCAAATGCCTTTGCAAAGTCCAAAAACACTAAATCCACAGCGGCCCCTCTGTCTAGACTTCTGCTCACCTCTTCATAAAAACAGATTAGGTTAGTTTGACAACTTCTGTCCTTAGTAAAACCGTGCTGGCTGTCACTTATAATGCTATTTATTGTCACATAATCCTGTATATAGTCCCTCAATAGCCCCTCAAACATTTTCCCCACGATGGATGTTAAGCTTACTGGTCTATAATTACCCGGCGAAGACCTAGAGCCCTTATTGAAAATCGGCACCACATTTGCGCTGCGCCAGTCCCTTGGCACTATACCACTCATGAGAGACTCTATGAATATTATGACGAGGAGGACAGAAATAACTGAACTAAGGCCTCATGCACACGACCGTGTTTTTGCGGCCGCAATTCCCCCGAAAATCCACGGGAGAATTGCGGCCCCATTCTTTTCTATGGGGCCGTGCACACGACCGTAGTTTTTGCGGTCCGTGCACGGCCCGGGAGCCCGGACCGCAGAAAGAACGGGCATGTCTTATTACGGCCCGGTTCTGCGGTCCGGGCTCATTGAAAACAATGGCCGCGGCCATGTGCATGTGCGGGCGGCCTGCGGCTGACAGTCCACTGACAGTCCGCAGCCGGCCGACCCGAAAATCACGGCCGTGCACACGGCTACGGTCGTGTGCATGAGGCCTAAGCTCTTTAAGAATTCTAGGGTGTAACCCATCTGGTCCCGGAGCCATGTGCACATTTATTTTATTTAATTTAGCTTGGACCATCTCTACATTCATCCAATTCAGTATATCAACTGATATATTAACAGCACTGGCACCGGCTACATCAGCTGCTCTTTCTTCTGTTGTATATACAGAGCTAAAGAACCCATTTAGTAACTCTGCCTTCTCTTGATCCCCTGTGATCAACTCCCCATTACCATTATCTAGGGGTCCTACATGTTCAGACCTTGGCTTTTTTGCATTTATATGCTTGAAGAATTTTTTAGGATTTGTTTTACTATCCTTGGCCACCTGCCTTTCATTTTGTATTTTTGCTGATTTTATTACCTTTTTACAGATTTTATTAAGCTCTTTATATTTTACAAAGGCTACAGCTGTACCCTCAGATTTGTATTTTTTAAATTCCCTTTTTTTGTCATGTCTTGCCCCTTTCACAGAAGGTGTAAGCCATGTGGGGTTTAATTTGAGTCGTTTATACTTATTACCTGTAGGAATACATTTTGCACTATAATTACCCAAAGTAGATTTGAAAATCTCCCATTTATCATTTGTTCCATTATTTGACATTAGTTCTTCCCAGTCTATATCCTGAATTGCCGCCCTCATCCTGGGGAAATTGGCTTTCCTAAAATTAAATGTTTTTGCCCTCCCAGCCTGCGTTTGTTTTTTACAGTATAGGTAAAATGTAACTATATTATGATCACTGTTACCGAGGTTTTCACGAACATTGACATTCCCAACAAGATCTGCATTATTAGAAATGACCAGATCCAACAGAGCTTCACCTCTAGTCGGGTCTTCCACAAACTGGCCCATAAAATTTTCCTGCAACAGGTTGAGGAAATGTCTCCCCTTTGCAGTTGAAGCCGAACCATGACACCAATTAATATCCCGGTAATTAAAATCTCCCATTATCACTACAGTGCCCGCCTGTGCAGCCCGCTCCATCTGTTTATATAGTTGACCTTCCATCTCCTCAGTTATATTGGGGGTCTATAGATTACACCAAAAGTAATTTTTTCAGTGTTTACCTCCCTTTCTAGTTCCACCCACAAGGTTTCAACCTCCTCACAGTATTCACCCACTATTGTCTCTTTCAGACTCGCCTTCATATCGCTTCTCACATACAGACATACACCACCACCTTTCCTATTTGTCCTGTCTTTCCGAAAAAGTGTAAAACCCTGTAGATTTACAGCCCAGTCATGTGAAGAGTCTAGCCATGTTTCAGCAACACCAACTATATCTATATTTTCTTCCAGTATTAAGGCCTCCAGCTCCCCCATTTTGCTTGCTAGACTTCTGGCATTTGTGAACATACACTTTAACTTGCCTTTAAATGTTTCACTTTCAGTATCAGAAATGTGATTATTTGACATTTAGGCCTTTTTTATTTTCACTGCTGTTTTGTAACGAAAGGATCTCCTTATCTTGTTGTCTAGTCCTCTCCTCACCGTCTGTTTCTCCCCCCACCAATATAGTCTGACCCCTCTCTAACCTAACTACCCCTTTATTTTCTACATTGGCCTCCCTCCTCAGTCCTAGTTTAAAGAGGCTCTGTCACCAGATTTTGCAACCCCTATCTGCTATTGCAGCAGATCGGCGCTGCAATGTAGATTACAGTAACGTTTTTATTTTTAAAAAACGAGCATTTTTGGCCAAGTTATGACCATTTTCGTATTTATGCAAATGAGGCTTGCAAAAGTACAAGTGGGTGTGTTTACAGTAAAAGTCCAAGTGGGCGTGTATTAGGTGCGTACATCGGGGCGTTTTTACTTCTTTTACTAGCTGGGCGTTCTGATGAGAAGTATCATCCACTTCTCTTCACAACGCCCAGCTTCTGGCAGTGCAGACACAGCCGTGTTCTCCAGAGATCACGCTGTGTCGTCACTCACAGGTCCTGCATCGTGTCGGACGAGCGAGGACACATCGGCACCAGAGGATACAGATGATTCTGCAGCAGCATCGGCGTTTGCAGGTAAGTCGATGTAGCTACTTACCTGCAAACGCTGATGCAGAATCAACTGCAGCCTCTGGTGCCGACACGATGCAGGACCTGTGAGTGACGTCACAGATCTGCACTGCCAGAAGCTGGGCGTTGTGAAGAGAAGTGGATGATACTTCTCATCAGAACGCCCAGCTAGTAAAATTAGTAAACACGCCCCGATGTACACACATAATACACGCCCAGTTGTACTTTTACTTTTCAACACGCCCAGTTGTACTTTTGCAAGCCTCATTTGCATAAATACGAAAATGGTCATAACTTGGCCAAAAATTCTCGTTTTTAAAAAATAAAAACGTTACTGTAATCTACATTGCAGCGCCGATCTGCTGCAATAGCAGATAGGGGCTGCAAAATCTGGTGACAGAGCCTCTTTAAATACTCTGCCACCCCAGCTAGAATTCTCTCCCCCAGAACAACGGACCCCCTTCCATTTAGGTGCAAATCATCTTCAGAATACAGTTAGTACCCCAATGAAAAGTCAGCCCAGTGCTTTAGGAACCCAAAGCCTTCTCCTCTACACCAAGACTTAAGCCATGCATTTAACTCCCTGAGCTCCCGCTGTCTTTCCTGTGATGCGCATGGCACAGGCAGTATTCCTGAGAATACTACTTTGGAGGTCCTTCCCTTCAGCTTGTAGCCTAGTTCTTTAAAATTATTCTTAAGGCTCCTCCATCTACCATTTATTCTGTCGTTGGTACCGACATGGACCACAACAGCTGGATCATCACCAGCCCCTCCCAGCAATTTGTCCACCCGTTCCACCACATGCCGAACCCTGGCACCAGGGAGACAACAAACCATTCGGTTGAGACGGTCTTGGCGACAAATTATTCTATCCGTCTTCCTGATTTATAGAATCCCCTACAACTATCATTTGTCTTGCCTTACCTGCATTACCATCCCGCCGACTACTAGCTGGGCTGTTCTCCCGGCTGTTAGGGAGATCAGTATCCACTAGGGCTGCCATTTCTGAGACTGACACCCTCGCATCATCACCCAACTTGGCAATTTTGCTTGGAATGTCAGAAACCGGATTGGCCTTCCTTTTCTTTGACCCCTTTCTACTGCCCCTAACTACATTAACCCAGTTACTTACCTGATCCTGCTCACCCATGTCTTCACCCTCCAGTTCTAACCCACTAACTGCATGCTCCGTGAGCAGCAAGCTCAGCTCAAGATTGTCTATCGCCCTCAGTGTTGCATTCTGCTCCTCCAGATCTCTAATGCGAGCTTCCCCGTAACCAACATGCTCACATCTGCCACAGAGGTATTCACCCTGGAACTCCGGCTCCAGTCGTGTATACATATGACAAACTGTGCACTGAAGAAAAGCTCCAATCTTGCTATCCATTATCCAAATTACAACAAAACAGTGAAAAATTGTCAAAGTAAAAGAAAAGAAGAGTACTTACTGGGGCTTCAACTCCTCTTTTCGAACTCCTCTTTTCGAACTCCACTTAGATCACAAGCCACATAAACCACCAAGCTCAGAAAGAGCAAGCTCAAAATGAGGTCTGCTGACTAATTTATACCACCTGTGTCCAGTTAACCCCTTCCCCCTAGTCAGCTGGTCATCTGGAACGAATCTGCAAGGGATAAAAAAAACGGTTTTAAATTGTGTGAGTTTTTGCTATCTTCTATTTGATGGCTCTATCTAAAGGATGTGTGTGTGGCATTATCTACAGTGCGGTGTGTGTCGCTATCTGCAGGGCAATGTGTGTCGCTATCTACAGGGGTGTTTGCGTGGCACAGGTGGTTGTGTGTGCGGCACTATCTACGGGGGTTTTGTGTGGCGCTAACTACAGGGGTGTGTGTGGCACTCTGCAGGGGTGTGTGGTATTATCTATAGGAATTTGTGGCACTATCTACAGGGGATTTTGTGTGTGGCGCTATCTAAAGGGGGTGGTGTGGCGTTATCTACAGTGGGGTGTTCGGCGCTATCTATAGGGTGTGTATGTGTGTTTGGCACTATCTTCAGGGGGAGTGTGTGGCACCATCTACAGTGGGGTGTGCGACACTATGGAGGTCTGTATGCTTGGCACCATTTACAGGGGGTGTGTGTGGCACTATTTACAGGGGAGTGTGTGGCACTATCTACAGAGGGGTGTGTGTGTGTGTATCTACAGTGGGGTGTTCGGCGCTATCTACAGGAGGGTGTGTGCGTGGCCTGTCTAAAAGGCGGTGTGTGGCATTATCTACAGTGGGGTGTGCGGCGCTATCTACAGGGGTGTGTGTGGCACTATCTACGGAGGGCTGTCTATCTACAGGGGGGGTGTGGCACTATCTACAGGGTGTGAGTTTGGCATTATCTACAGGGGTGTGTGTATGTGTTCGGCACTATCTACAGTGGGGGGTGTGTGGCACCATGGACAGGGGGTTGTGTGTGGCACTATGTACAGGGAGTTGTGTGTGGCACTATGTACAGGGGGTTGTGTGTGGTAATATCTACAGGGGGTTGTGGCGCTATCTACAGGAAACAGTGAGTGGCGCTATTTACAAGGGGCACTCAGTGTGGCACTCAGTGTGGCACTATCTACGCTGGTTTTTACGCTGCCAGTAGTGGTCAGCACATATAGTGATAAAGTGAGACATCACCTGCCTCTAAACAACCACATACCCAGAGAGAGATACCGGCCACCATAATGGTTGTCAGCCAAACTAGTGCAGAATATTTTGTCTGTTTATTAATATGGAGAAATTCTGGGAAGCCACGCCCCATAACCCACATCCACCAGATAAGTCATGCCCATAAGCCACACCCACCAAAGAAGCCACACCCTAAGTGTCCCTGGGGAAAAAAATGTTGGCAAATATGTATACAGAGCCAGAACTTTTTTATTTTTCCGTGGATGGAGCGGAGTGAGGGCTTATTTTTTGTAGGACGAGTTGGAATTTTTTGATCACTTTTCAAGACTTTTTTTTTTTTTGCGCTTCTAGTGTTTTGTTTTTGTTTTTTCTTGCATCGTTCACCGTTCGGGTAAATAACCTTTTATTATAATCATTATGTTTATGGATGCGGTGATACCAGTTATATTTATTTTTGTGTTCTTTACGTTCCTTTAACCCCTTCCCGCCCAATCACGTACAGTTACGTGATTAAAACTGGTGTCTTACCGCCTTTTCACGTAACTGTACGTGACGGAGATGAAGCTGGCTCAGGAGCCGAGCCAGCGACATCACCGCCGGGTGACAGCTGTATGTTACAGCTGTCACACTGAGGTATCGGCCAGGACCGGAGCTAGCATCCGATCCGGCCGATTAACCCCTCACATGCTGCGTTCAATAGAGATCGCAGCATGTGAGGAGTTTATAGCCACTGGCACCCAAGAAACGTGATCGCTGGGTTGCCGGTGGCTGCAAAGGCGATCGGAGGGCTAATACTTACTTCCCGGTCTGCCAGTAATGGAATCCTCCTATGCCCCGTCGTCGGCGGGCCCAGGAGGCTTCCGGTACCATCGGCAAGATGGCGCCGGCTCAGCTTCCGGCTCAGAAGCTGAGCCAGCGTCATCAGCAGTGGGTGTCCGCTGTATGTTACAGCGAACACCCCGATCTATCGCCAGGAACCGGAGCTAGCTCCGATTCCTGGCATTAACCCCTTCGATGCAGCGATCCATTGTGATCGCTGCATCCTAGAGGTTTGTAGCAAATCGGCAGCCTTGCCACGCGATGGCAAGGCTGGCGACTGCTACTATGGCAACAGGAGCCCTAACAATGGACTCCTGTCTGCCATTACGTAAGCTGATTAGGCACCGCCCAGAGGCGGAGCCTGATCGGCTTGCTGTCAGTGAACAACTGACAGTTCCAATACATTTCACTACATAGGTAGTGCAATGTATTAGAACATCAAACAAACAGTTGGACCTTCAAGTCCCCTAGTGGGACTAAAGAAAAGTGTAAAAAAAGTAAAAATAAAAGTTGTAAAACATACAATAAAAGTTTCAAGTAATAAAATAAAACACAATCGCCCTTTTTCCCTTATCAAGTCATTTATTATTGAAAAAAATAATAAAGCCATACATATTTGGTATCGCTGCGACCGTAACGACCTAAACTATAAAAATATTATGTTATTTATCCAGCGCAGTGAACGCCGTAAAAAAACAACCCTCAAAAACACTGCCATAATTACTGTTTTTTTTGGTCACTGTCTTCCAAAAATTGAAATAAAAAGTGATCAAAAAGTCGCATGTATCCAAAAATGGTATCTATACCTCGTCTCGCAAAAAACAAACCCTCACACAGCTCCATCGACAAAAAAATTGAAAAGTTATGGCTCTCACAACTTGGCGACAGAAAAAATTCATTCTCTTTCCAAAAGTAATTTTATTGTGCAAAAAGTTATAAAAAAGTTCTATAAATTAGGTATCGCCGGAATCGTACTGACCCGCAGAATAAAATGTAACATGTAATTTATAACGCATGGTGAACGCTGTATATTAAAAAAAATAACTAAAAAACGATGGCAGAATTGCTGTTTTTTTGTCACCTTGCCTCCCAAAAAAAGGATAACAAGTGATCAAAAAGTTGCATGTACCCCAATATGGTACCAATAAAATCTACAGCTCATACCACTACGTCTATGAAAAAATTAAATAAGTTAAGGCTCCAATAAGTCAGGAAAGAAAAATATCCAGTTTTGCCGGCCCGAGGGGAACATTTCTTCTGTTTCAAAAGGCGATGTATCAAGGCACTAAAATTAGGGAACCAGGAAGGGGAGGGCCCAAACATATCTGCTGGAAGCGAGGGTGCCTGTATTATACCAGGACAACACTTTCCCGGCACAATTCCCCATGCTGCAAAGGTGCAGAGTGTGGGCCAAAAGGATAAGGAAGGACATTTATCAGTGCGACACCGGCCTGTGCAGAAAGGATTGATCACAGCGTAACACACCTCTATGGATCATTTTATTATTTTTTTTTACCCCATTATTATACCACCTAACTATGCCCCTGATGTACTCTGCCGAGCTCACATATGCCCCAGATTATAAACGGAAACACCAGTGATACTCCAAACAAAACTATTACCAAGCAAATTCCACGCTCCAAAACCCAAATTCCGCTCCCACCCATCTGAGCCCTACAGTGTGCCCAAACAGCAGTTTACGTCCACATATATGGCATCGCCATACCCGGGAGAACCCTTTTAACAATTTTTGAGGTGTGTGTCCCCAGTGGCATAAGCTGAGCATGACATATTTGACAATGAATTGGCATATCTAGGGAAAAATTTTAATTTGTACCTTCGGCAGCGCAATCATTTATGGAAAAGACACGTGGGGTGAAAATTCTCACTACACCCCTTAATAAATGCCTTGAGGGGTGAAGTTTCCAAAATGGGGTCACTTCTCAGGGGTTTCTTTTATTTCACATCAAAGCCTCTGCAATTGTGAACCAATACTTTATATGTCGCCAAATTAGGCCTCAATTTTACATGGTACTCTTTCACTCCTGAGCCCTGTCGAATGTCCAGGCAAAAGCTTAGGGCCACACGTAGGGTGTTTCTAAAACCAGGAAACACCGCATAATAATTAGAGAGCTGTCTTGTTATGGTGGCACAAGCTGGGCACCACATATTGGCATATCTATGGAAAAAAATCCCATTTTCACTCTGCAACATCGAGTGCACACTAATTTCTGCAAAACACCTGTGGGGTTAACATGCTCACTACACCGCTAGGAGAATACCTTGAGGGTGTTGTTTCCAAAATGGGGTCACTTCTGAGGGGGAACCACTGTTTTGGTTCCACATGGACTTTGCAAATGCAACATAGCTACCAGACACCAAATGCAGCAAAATCTGTACACCAAAAGCAAATGGCGCACCTTCCCTTCTGAGCCCTGCCGTATGCCCAAACAGCAGTTTATGACCACGTGTGGGGTATTGCCGCACTCCAGAGAAGTTGCTTTACAAATGTTGGGGTTCTTTTTTTCCTTTATTTGTTGAGAAACGTAAAAATTTGGAGCTAAAGCTACGTCTTATTGAAGAAAAAGGATTTTTTTTATTTTCACTGCCCAATTCTAATAAAATCTATGAAACACCTGTGGGGTCAAAATGCTCACTACACCCCTAGATGGATTCCTCAAGGGGTGTAGTTTTCTCAATGGAGTCACTTTTTTTGGCGTTTTCACTGTTTTGGTCACTTAGGGGCTTTGCAAATGCGACATGGCCTCCGCAAACCATTCCTGCTAAATTTGAGCTCCAAAAGCCAAATAGCGCTCTTTCCATTCTAAGCCCTGCCGTGGGTACAAACAGCCATTTATTACCACATGTGGGGTAATGTTTTACTCGGGAGAAATTGCTTTACAAATGTTGCAGTGCTTTTTCTCCTTTAGTCCTTGTGGAAATTAGAAAAAATTTGCTAAACTTACATTTTCTTTGAAAGAATGTAGACTTTAATTTTCACGGCCTACTTCCAATAATTTCTGCAAAAAACCTGCGGGGTCAAAATGCTCACTACACCTCTAGATAATTTCCTCAAGGTGTGTAGTTTCCCAAATGGGGTCACTTTTGGTGGATTTCCACTGTTTTGGCACCGAAAGAGCCCTACAAACCTGACATGGTGCCTAAAATCTTTTCTAATAAAAAGGAGGCCCAAAATCCACTATGTGCTCCTTTGCTGCTGAGGCCTGTGCTTCAGTCCATTACCACACTAGGGCCACATGTGGGATATTTCTAAAAACTGCAAAATCTGGCCAATAAATATTGAGTTGCATTTCTCTGGTAAAAACTTCTGTGTTACAGGAAAAAAAAGATTAAAAATGAATTTCTGCAAAAATAAAATGAAATTTGAAAATTTCACCTCTACGTTGATTTAATTCCTGTGAAACGTTTAAAGGGTTAAGAAACTTTCTAAATGCTGTTTTGAATACTTTGAGGGGTGAAGATTTTAAAATGGGGTGACTTTTTGGCCGTTTCTAATATATAAGGCCCTAAAAGCCGCTTCACAACTGAACTGGCCCCTGTAAAAATAGCCTTTTGAAATTTTCTTGGAAATGTGAGAAATTGCTGCTAAAGTTCTAAACCTTGTGACGTCATAGAAAAATAAAAGGACGTTCAAAAAACTATGCCAATCTAAAGTAGACATATGGGGGATGTTAATTAGCAACAATTTTGTGTGGTATAACTGCCTGTCTTACAAGCAGATACATTTACATTTAGAAAAATGCTAATGTTTGCAATTTTTCACCAAATTTTGGAGTTTTTCACTGATAAAAATTGAATTTAGCGACCAAATTTTTCCACTATCATAAAGTCCAATGTCTCACGAGAAAACAATTTCAGAATCGCTTTGATAGGTAAAAGCATTCCGGAGTTATTACCACATAAAGTGAAATATGTCAGATTTTAAAAAATGGTCCTGAAGGGGTTAAAGACAAATTGGGAAAAGGTTTTATTTTATATTTAATATTTTGTAGAGAACTAAACGCTTTATTTGAATATTTTTAGCAAATTGTATTACTCCCCTGGGGGACGTGAACTAGTGATGATTAGATCGCTGGTACAATACACTGTAACACTAATGTATCGCAGTATATCGTGATTAAGATGAAGGGGTTAATAGGAGCAGAAATATGGCAGAACTTCATTAACCCCCAGGCTGCGATGACAACCATCCATACCCCGTGATCGTGTCGCGAGGGGCTGATGATCTGTCAGAGAGGACCCCCCCCCCCCCTCTTTCTTACAGCTTAGATTCTGCAGTCGATATTGACCACGGCATCTAAGTAGTTAAATGCCCGGGGTCGGCGTTCCCTCAGGTCTCCGGCCTTTGCAGCAGGTGTCAGGTCTTCCCTATGTCATGTGAACAAGTCCTGAGCGGTAAATGTCCTGTGCAGGAAGGGGTTAAATGAGTAAAATACAAGTTTATACTGAATCTTATTCCACAAAACAATGTATTACTCTGCTCCGCTCCACCTGCGCTGTAATATGATGAAAAGAGATCACACTGCATGTTCCCTATATATAATGTCACCTCAGTTGCTGCAGAACCTCACACCTCATATCAAACACTGACTGCATAGTGTGCACCACGTCTTGTGAGATGTCAGCAATGTCTCCGCAGTATCCGCCATGTGTCAGGTTGTCCGGAGTCAGGTCTTCATTGTCTGGGGGGGAATTTCTTCATTTTACTCTTCTCACCTGAGAGATTTGCCATAAATGTCTGATATATGGGGGTCCCACCTCTATGTGGAGAACGGGGGTCCCCCAGCCCGCCTGGTGAGGTGATGACTACATCCAGGTGGAGAATGAATGGAGAGGTGACCACACATGTGCACGACTCTCTCCATTCACTTGTATAGGAGTTCCAGAAACAGCCGAGCACGGCCAGAGGTGGAGCCGCATCTATCAGACGTTTCTGGCATATCCTGGGGAGAAATGTCCGTGTTGGGAATACCCCTTTATTCCATGTGGTGACGGCTCTGAGAAGATGTTTCCCTCAATGATCAATAAGTGAGGTTCTGTATGTCACACATGATGTTGTCCACTGTATGATCTCCATCTTCTCCTTTCTTCATAAAGACGTCTGCAGTACTAGATCCTCCAGTTTTCTCATCTTCTCCCCCATAACGTTCCTTCTCCTGAATGACCCACCAAGGATGGACAAGGACAGGAATGAGATGAGCAGAAGAATATTAGACTTCACCTTGGAGATCATCTACCTGTTGAGCGGAGAGGTAAACTTTTCTACATTATAGAACAAGTCACACATAGGGAAGGGACAATACATAATAGGAAGAATCCGGTGTCCTGTATAACAGCGTCCAGACCTTCCAAGTGACATCAAGAAGCCACCAGCAGAAAAGCTGAAGATCAGCCACCAATATGGTCAGTTATGTGTCATGTCACCAATGCAGCAATAGTAATGTTGTAGAGCAATGAGAATGACCAGGAACCAGGAGGATCAGGACTACATCTATATAGAAACATAGAAGATGACGGCAGGAGGAGAGCACATGGTCCATCTAGTCCCCCCAATATTATTTACTTTTTAGTTTTGGCCTTGTTCTATATTCTCATTGTCTTTTTGTAGGTGAGGTCTCCAGTATTACAGATGGGGGGGTCACTAGAGCTCTATACAGCGGGGTCACAATCTCCCTCTCTACTGAGGGGGGAATACTGTGTTCAGTTCTCTAAGTGTCTCTCTCCATACACAGGAGTACACAATAGTGAAGAAGACATCGGGTGACTGTACGACTCCCATCATCCATGAGTCAGGAGGATGGAGCAGTAGTCAGAGCCCCATCACAGAGCCTCCCCCTCACTCCTGGATACATGAGAAGAAGATCTTAGAACTGATCTACAAGATGACTGAGCTGCTGACTGGAGAGGTGACACTGCTGGGAATGCTGGGAAATTCTACAGTAACAGCACTGGAGGTGTCTGGGTGATGACTGTATCATTGTGTGTGTCAGGTTCCTATAAGGTGTCAGGATGTCGCGGTCTATTTCTCCATGGAGGAGTGGGAGTATCTAGAAGGAAACAAGGATCTGTACGAGGAGGTCATGATGGAGAACTACCGGCCGCGCACATCACAAGGTAAGAAGATATAGATATTATATTTTGTTTGTTTATTTTTTGAAGTGTTAATTTCGTAATGTGCAGTATATACAGACATGGGATTCCTGATCTCTGATCATACGTTCCTCGCTTTGCTGCAGTGCTGCACTAGGTTATGTTCACACGCAGAAGTTTCCATATATCTGAATGTGGTTCTTTCTGCAGTTGGTACATGAATTTTTAGTAACCACGTTCAGATAAGTTGGACAATCACAGAAATTTCTGCCACCATTTCTCCATTTGGGGATAATACAAGGTATGGAAGATCTCGGTTATGAAGAAAGACCATCAAAACTAAATGTATTTCCTGTAGAGAAGAGAAGGCTCAGGGGGAGGGGATATCTTTATATAAATGTGGAAACGTCCCTGTAAAACAATGTAATAAATTATTATTTTCATGGGCCCGCAGAGAACACGGGGTCACTGCTTACAAATAAAGGAAGTGCAATTTCATCACAAAGTCCTAAAGCCGCACATCACTGTCCGAACCGTAAAGTCATGGAACCTGCTCCCACAGTATTTGGTAATGGTACAGTGCAGAGAGATATAAGAAAGGGTTAAAGATCTTCCTTGTAAGACACAATACACAGGGTTACTGGTAGTAATGAGGAATGTGGATCCAGGGATCTGTCCGATTGTAAGTAAAACAGGTTGAACAATGTGTGTGTGGAGATATATTTCTTTATTTATTTTACACTCCGTTACATTTTATTTTAAACATTTTATTGGAATAGAGTTTCAGGGGAATCGAACTCAAGAACAAGAGGAATCCAGCAGCAGGACGCTAGAAATGTAGAAGACCTGGTCAGGGTGGTCATGGACCGTCAAACTTTACTGTTAGGGTATGTTCACACGGCAGCATCCGTTACGGCTGAAATAACGGTGCTGTTTTCAGGAGAAAACAGCACCGTAATTTCAGCCGTAATGGCATGTGCAGGAGTCTTTCGCTGCGTCCATTACTGGCGTAATTGGAGCTGTTTTTCCATGGAGTCCATGGAAAATGGCTCCATTTACGTCTGAAGAAGTGACAGACACTTCTTTGATGCGGGCGTCTTTTTTTACGTGCCGCCTTTTGACAGCGTCGCGTAAAAAAAATGACCGTCGGCACAGTACATCATAAAACCCATTCAAATGAATGGTCAGATGTTTGCCGACGCATTTGAGCCGCATTTTCGGACGTAGTTCGGGGCTAAAATGCCCGCATTACGTCCGTATATAGTGTGTGTGAACCCAGCCTTACTGTGCAGAGAGAAGCTGCCGCTCATTACAAGCCATTCTCCGTGCAGTAACACTACTGTCCGAGCTGTGCGCAGTACTTTTCCCCCTGCATGAACACAGATCCGGACAAGCAGTGAGAGGGTTAAAGAGAGACTTCCCTTGTATTATATTGTTGGGGTTCATGTGATTGGGAGTTGTGTAATATTACATACATATTATGTAATGACGGGGTAGGGAGACAGACAGGTGAGCCGTAATCTACCCGCCACTCAGTCCCTGCCTACTTGCACGGCCCGTCCTAGGCGACGGCGTACAACTGGGTGACGGTCCCTACGCTCAATATGTGCACGACAGACAAACAGACAAGGGTACACAGAAGCTAAGGGAAATGGGGCAGTTGCCCACGGCAACACCGTGAGCAACAAGAGAGGTGAACAAGCCGAGTCAAACCAGGAGTGTACGAGGTACCAACGCAGAGCAGGAGAGTAGTCAGTAAAGCCAGGGTCAATATGAAGCAGAGGTCAATAGTACAAGCAGCAGCAGAGCCAGGAAACGGGCAGAATCACAGGCAAAGGAGGAGCAGGAAATGAAGGTATAAATAGACAGAGGGCGGGAGCTAGCTCCGTCTGGCCAGGCTGTGATAGGCTCTCCCACTTCTCAGCCTCCCAGCCCGAGTGGTAGATGATTGAGTAACTCTATCAGACTTAGGAGCAGGTGCAGACTGATTAACCACGGGCGTCGACACAGAAGCTGTGTCTGGCAGATCCTTTACATATTAATTATGTGACCGCCCGCAGTTCGGTGATATGAGCTGATTCTTGGATCTTTCAGCAGCAGGACCCATGGCGTACGGCTACTCTCTGGACCAGCCTCCTTTTTGAGAAGATTTGTCCAGTTAGAAGGATCCATTTAGTGTGGATGTGTCAGGTCTCTTATGTTCCCCTATCAGAGGGCAGCATAGGATCGGGTGGGTAGACGCTGAGATCTGGGATATAATGTTTTCAATGATATCATTCAGTATTTTCATCTAAAGAACGGTATAAATGCTGCCAGGACTTCTAGAGAAAAGCTGTGAGTCCTGCTTCCCCCGCCCACACAGAATGATTTTCCTTTGTCATCCTGCTCATAAAATCTGAGAGTTTGACAGACGTTCCTGATGGGGTTAATGCCTGAGCTTCAAACAGACGTTCCTTACTTTACCTCCTGTCTGTGCTGAACATGTAAGGAGCGATACTGGAAGGGGTTAATATCGGCCCCCTGTCATTTGCGGTATGAGCTTCTAACCTTGTGTAAGGAGACCAGATGCCCTTAAGATTCTGTTCTGACTTAACTGTATTCTGTTAGGAAGTGTCTGTGTCTTTAAGATTGCCATGACTACTGATGTAGCTTCTGGGGGGTTCTATTTACTTCCGGAGTCTATCCCACTTCTCTGTCTTCTTCCTGTCAGGTGTAGGGTGGGGTATTTATACCTGGCCTCCTCCCTCTTTCTTTGCTTGTGAATTTTCTCCTTTCTTAGGTGTTGTGATCAAGCTCTCACTTACCCTGGGCACTAGAGTTTTGGACTTCTTGGAAACTGACCTCGGCTTGTCTCTCGTTAACCCCTTGTTTTACCGGTTTTGATTATCTGCTCCCGGCTGGTTCTTACCTCTGGTGTACCTGATTTCCACTAGCTCTGTTTTGGACTTGCTGTTTACCCTCTGGCTGTCTGGTTACCTGCTCAGGTGTAGCCTGCATTGCACTCCTTATCCAACACTGAACTCTGTTAGAACAACCTGGGTTCTGCACATCAAAAACCATCCAGCCTTGCGGTGGGCTCTGCCGAATACCTCAGAGTAGCCTTAGATTCTGTCGATCAGTGTTGTGACGGATTTGGGGTTGCGGTTTTATTTGCATGCTTACTCCCGACGGTCTCCAGCAGACTTTTTGGAATTGTGCAACCAGTGATTCTATAACATATTCGGGACGTGCAGTTGATTTTATACCATAATTAATAACATAGAAATACATTGATATCGAAACAGTAGAGGTTCACACCTTCTAAGAAACCTTGATCAACAAATAATAACTAAGGGAACCTGTCAGTAAGTTTGAACTTAACCACTAAGCCACCAGCATACCGTTCTACAACCGGGTCTAGTGTTCAATACCTGCCTACCTCATAAATAGACGGGGAATAGTTAGTAAAGTAATTTACAACTTACCGAAAGGAGCTCGGGAGCGGCATCAGGCGCATAGGAAGCAGAGGACTGTTCACTGCGCATGCACAGTAAAGTGAGGTGTAGTCTCCTCGGCTTCATATGTGCATGCACCCGATGCTGCTGGACTTCTTCCGGTAAGTTGTAATTTACTTTACTAACCATTCCCTAAATGTCCTTTTTTTTTTTAGGTAGGCAGGTTTAGAGCGCTAAACTCCTGCTTCATGATGGCATATTGGTGTTTTAGCAACTTCAAACCTACTAACCGGTTCCTTTTAAATGCTATGTACAGCTTTTTTAAGTAATTTTTTATTTTTTTTATTGTTAATTTTCTTTCTCAATGCAAAATTAAGCAACTTTCTAAATAGTCCTTTTTAAAATTTCCTGCCATTTGGCTGCTGTAGTGTTTGTATAACTCCTGTAGACAGTTAATCTGCTGCAAATTCTAACTTAAATCCGTCAGTGCACTGCTCCTGGTGGCTGACTCAAGTGCTCTTCCACCTCCATTCTTTCAGTGTTAGAGATGGCAGCGGAGGGTTGTGATCCCACAAGCTGTTAGTATCGTAGTGAAGATAAGGAGGAGAGCTCACAGGCTATCAAGGTGCTTTCTCTATACTCTGACCTGCTATGTGGCTATTCCATAGTGAAGTTCTCCTACATTTCCCTCCTCCTTTTTTTTTTTTTTTCTTTTTTTTTGTTTATCAAGCAATAATGTTAGTAGAAGAGAAGAATTTCTCTTTGTTGTTTACTAAACCTTTTTTTATGAAGTGATAGAATCATGGGAGGAGGGAAATGTAGGAGAACTTCACTATGGAAGGGCCACTTGGTCCATTTTGCCTGAATTTTGAATAATTAAATTATCTTCAGAATTATTATTGAATTTTTGGATTAGAATATTTTGCTTTCTCAACACATTTCATTTTGGGTGGAGCTTTTGTTGGATATTATCTGTGTTTGGATCTAATGCACTGAGGATATGGGGCCACAACTTCTTGTTATCTTTAGTTTCAGAGATTGAAAATAAAAAAGAAGTAATGTAGGATCATATAATTTACTGGCTATTAATCATGAGCGGGTGTCATTTAATGTTGTACTACTTACAGGCTATGTACACCTTTCAACCTAATTATTTTTATTGTTTATTTGGTTCCCAAATGTAAAATTAAGCAACTTTCTAAATAGTCTTCATTAAAAAGGTCCTACCACTTGGCTGCTGTAGAGTCTGTGTAACTCCTGTGGACAGCTGGTCTCCTGCAAATTCTAACTCAAATCCCTCACTCTGCTGCTGGCGGCTGACTCAACCACTCTCCCTCCCCCTTTCTTATTTTTAGTTTAGAGTTCGTTGTGGGAGTTTCATTACAGGTACGTATGCATTGTTTATTTTTCTTTTTTGTATTATGAAGTTTCTATGTTTAATACTTCATTTTATTTCATTTTGTTTAGTTTTAAACCTGTACTGATGCCGATGATGGTGTTCAATTAGCAGTATTTGTTTAGATAAATAATGCATTTTTTTTTTAAATAAAAATTTATGTAAATACGGAAATGGCTAGATGTCTGCAAAAATGTACGTATTTCTTCTCCGTTGGTATCTCATTTCTATCATGTGATTTTATATTGTGTAATCTCTGTATTTTATGTTGCGATAGATTACATTTTTATGTCGCTATTGGGATCGCAACTGTCATTTAATCTTGCTGGTTCACCTTCATAGGTTTTAAATCGCCGGAAATATAGCTCCGGCATTTGACTGCACGTCGGAAAAGGTATTTTTGATTAGAGATTCTGTATCTGGTTTCATAATTTGTCTCTACTGATTCGTTTAGTTAGATTTACCCTCCATTGGGGATATATTAGATGAATATTATTACATTGTTTTCTTTAAAGGAACAGTGTCATCACAAATTATTTTTTTATATGTTAAAGATGTTAGTGCTTTATTAAAAACGTTTATATTCATTTGTGTGTTTGTGTTTTACTTTTTCTTATTTTTACACTTTTTCTTCCCTATGGGGGCTGCCATTTTTTGTTCCATTTCTGTCTGTGTCGATTAACGACACATACAGACATGGAATACGGCAGCCACAGTCCCATAGGGACTGCGAACGGCTCCCGTCCCATTGACTTCCGTGTACGGCGTCTGTGTGGGAACTGCGCATGCGCCGCTCCCACACAGTCCAATTCGAAATTGGCGCCGTCCGGCGCCATTTTCCTGTGGACCGGAAGTCGCGGCCGGACAGTAATATTACTACTTCCGGTCGCGGCTTCCGGATTTGTGCACTTGGACCAGCGGCAGCAAACGGAGCGGACGGGCCGGAGGGAGCCGCGGCGGCAGGAGCAGGTAAGAGATTTCAATGTATGTTCGTGTTTGTGTGTGTTTACTACTGTTTGTAAACCTACTACACTGTGTGTTAGCTCCAAAAATGGCGACACACAGTGTAGGAGGTTACACCGTTCAAACCCCTCGTTTATCCCGGCACTAGCCAGGATAAAGGAGGGGGGGATGCTGAGAGCTCACTAGAGCGAGGGCTTTTAACCCAATGTTGCAATGCTGCAATTTTGGGAATAGCTCCATCTAGTGACCAAAAATGGGTAGTATTATAAATTAGAATTAATTTATAATATTTCCTGACTCGTGAAAAAAATTTGAACAATGTTTAATCACCCACACACTAAATGTTTAATTAAAAAAAACAAAACATTTTTTTCTGGCAACACAATGCCTTTAAGAGACGGTACTTGTGTCACTGGTAATTTGTGTATCAGTCTATGACTTTTGCCTTATTTTGAACAATTCGTAGGTTCAGATTGTTTTTGTTCAGATCTTCCATTTTTTAGTTAATTTTCTTTATTTTACTATATTAATTTAGACTGAATCTATTTTCTCGTTGAGTCCATTTGGACTCCGAGATTCAAATTTGAAGATCCAAAAGGATTCACGTTTGTTCAAAGTAGAAATTCTATTATTTATTTTTGAATTTATTTGTTCGACTGGAGAAATTTTTATGTTATTGAAATTTGATTTATGGTTTTGTAGCAAATGTCTCGATAGGCTGTGTTTCAGAAATCCGTTTTTGGTATTAAAACGGTGATCATTCAATCTACTTCTCAGTGTCTGTTTAGTTCTGACAATATATTGTAGTCCACATTCACATTCAATCATATATATATATTACATGATCGGTTTCACAGTTCATGAAAGTATCTGTTTGGAATGTTTCTTTTGTTACATTAGACATAACTTCTTTTTTTCCTGCATTTATACTTAAACAACATAAGCCGTTTCTTTTTCCACATTTGAAAATACCTGTTGGTTTCGGAAGATGGCTAGAGATGGAGTTGGAGGTTTTTGTCCTCAATCTACTCGGTGCCAATATATTTTTGATCGTTCTCCCTCGACGAAATGTTATGCCTGCATTTGAAGGAATGATCTTATTCAAAATTATGTCACTTTGGAGGATACCCCAGTGTTTTTGTAAAGAACCTCGAATGATGTTGTGATCATAATTATAAATTGTTATGAAATTGCTGGAATAGTCCTTCATCGGGGCTCCTTTATTGTGTTATTAAATGATCTTTTTCTATGAGACATGTTTCAGGGGAGGTAACTAAATTTTTCTGAAACGCGTGTTTGATGAGGTTTGAAGGATAACCTTTCTCTTCAAATCTTTCTTTGAGAATTTTTGATAGATATTTATATGCTTCTGTCGATGAACAATTCTTTCTTATCCTTCTGTACTGGCTATGTGGAATGTTTGTTGTCCATCTTAAATAGTGTGCACTTTTGAAATTCAAGAAACTGTTTTTGTATACATCCTTGAAATGTGTTTTTGTTGTAAATTTGTTAATAAAATGACTGATTTCTAGATCTAAAAATACAATATTTTCTTTAGATATGCTCGGGGTGAATTGAATTCCCCATGTGTTGTTATTTAAAGTGTTTACAAAGCAGTTGGCTTCTTCATGCGTACCAGACCATATAAAAAAAGAGATCGTCAATATATCTACGATAGTAGACTATGTTGTTTCTATACAAGTGCTCGTTCTCTATATTTTGGGATTCAAAATGCCGCATAAACAAATTGGCGTAGCTTGGGGCTACTCGTGTCCCCATTGCCGTGCCCCTTATATGCTTGTACAGTTTTGAGTTGTGTTTGAAGATATTGTGGGTGAGAATAAAATGTAGTCCTTTCAGTAGAAAGGCATTTTGTTTCTTTGGTAGCATGCCGTTATTTTCTAAAAAGAATTGAGTCGCCTTTATTCCAAGGGTATGATCTATATTGGAATACAGAGAAGTTACGTCTAGGGTCATCAGGATGTAGTTTTATTTTCAATTGTACTTTTGAAGATCTCTAATTAAACTCGTGGAGTCTTTGAGATAGGATGGTAATTTGATAACAAGGTTTTGCAGGTGTAAATCAATATAATGTGAAAGTTGGCTAGTAAGTGAATTTATGCCCGATATTATAATTTTGGGCAAGTGATAGAAGAATAGTATTTCCGGATTTGTTGTTGTTAGAAATGATTTTTCTGTTTTATTTATAATACCTTCTTCGAAATGTATTTTTATTAGATTTAGGAATTCCTTCTCGTATCGATCTGTAGGATCAGACTCATAATATTTTGTGTCAGATAGTATTCTATCTGCTTCTTGAACATAAACCTCTCGGTCTTGTATCACAATTCCTCCTCCCTTATCTGCTGATTTTATTCCTATGTTTTTGTTGTTTTGCAAATCTTTCAGTGATTTATTTTTTTTTTCCTCCACTTTGTTGAGATTACTTTGACTGGGTACTATTTTCCTATTAATGTTTTTCATATCATTTGAAACTAATGTATAGAATGTTTCGAGGAAATTGCCTCTGTGGTGTAATGGATAAAAACTTGATTTGCCCTTTACTGCGTGGTGTGTGTAGGGATCTTCTGAATTGATTCTATTTTCCATCTGTTTAGGCTTCCCAGCTTCGATGGCAAAATGACGTTGTAATGTGACTTTTCTAATAAAAATTATTGAGGTCTAAAAATAATTGGAATTCATCTGCTTGTTGCGTTGGGCAGAATGATAATCCTTTGGCAAAGAGGTTTGTCTCTTCCTCTTTGAGGGTGTATTTGGATAAATAAACATTATTGTATTATCTGCCATATACATTGGCACCGTATTATTCATAGTTGATACACATCTTTTACTGGCTCATAGGATTATTTTAATACTTTTGTATATCAGAAATCTTATGGCCAAACCGTGAACCATTACCTGAGGAGTCTCACTGAACCATCTTTTTATCCTTCGTATAGAATAGCGTAGTACACTACACTATTCCTTCCAGCGGGGTCCAGTAAAAAACATGTACCCTAAACATATACTTTTTTTGCAATGGGAGCCTATAGCTGGCAGATGGCACTATATGCCATCCGTCACAGGACTCTGTTAAACGGATAAGGTGAGAAGATCCAGTGATTTAACTGAACAGTTCTCACTGCAGCTTCCCTGGGAGAACTCAATCCTTGCAATACTGTGTATCTCTGCCTCCAAGGATCGGAAGAGGGATAGGCTTGACCTGAGCTTGCTCCTTGAATAACCTTCTCTAGAACAGAGGCAGTAGAGCCTGCAGTGTGCATGGTGGATGTGATCCCTTTCTCCTCGCCACACCAGCACAGCAGTATATATCGTGCCCCCGACTCATGCTTAGTCATGTCCACCTAGGTGTGCTCGTGCCGCAGACAAGAACACTCCCCACTTCCAGCCTGTACCTCATAGCTGGGCACAATACATACTCCCCGAATGAGGTGGCTGCAAGAGGGGAACAAACGACAATACATACAGCATAACAGGCATTGTTTCTATGAACTATACATAGTATATGGGGAACAAGGAGGAGTATGGAAGAGGTGAAGGCGAGGTGCGGTGATCACTGTTTACCTCTGTTACACTGACTGCATCTTCCGCATGGGAGTAGTAAAAATCACCCTTTTCCCCCTATACCGTGTATTGTTCAGTGAAGCGCTGCCTGCGGGGGGAAAGGGGCTGCATAGGCAACGTGTCTCATTGTAAGTCTATACAGTGAGATACGTTGCAGCCTTCCGTGGAAGGTATATGTTGGGAGTCCTACTGACGTGTAACTCTGACAGAAGGCTCAAAACTAGTTTTGAACAGAGCCTAAGATATACACCCATCAGCCATGACATTAAAACCACCTTCCTAATATTGTGTATTTCCCCTTCGTGCCAACAAAACAGCTCTGATTCATCGAGGCATAGAACTCCACAAGACCTCTGAAGATTTCTGTTGTATCTGGCACCAAGACGTTAGCAGCAGATCCTTGAAGTCCTGTAAATTGTGAGTCCTCCAAGGATTGGACTTGTTTTACCAGCGCGTCCTACAGAGGATCGATCGGATTGAAATCTGGGGAATTTGTCAACACCTTGAGCACTGAACACTATGAAGTTCGTGAACTCTTTGTCATGTTCTTCAAACCGTTCCTGAATAATCTTTGCGGTGTGGCAGGGCACATTATCCTGTTGAAAGAGGTCCCTGCCACTTGACAATATTGCTGCCATGAAGGGGTTTACTTGATATATGACCATGTTTAGGTAGGTGGTATGTTTCAAAATAACATCTACATGAATGCCAGGATCGAAGCTTTACCAGCAGAACATTGCCCAAAGCTTCTCACTTCCTCAGCCGCTAGCCAATCTGCAATTTGTTCTATAGTAGTTCTTCCCATAATGCATCCTGGTGCCATCTCTTCCCCAGGAAGCGACGCACACGCACCCGGCCATTCGTTTGATGTAAAAGTTAACGTGATCAGATCATGCAACTTTCTTCCATTGCTTTATGGTCCATTTCTGATGCCAATTGTAGAAGCTTTTGCCAGAGGACAGGTATCAGCACTAGGACTAGTCCGCAGTGATGCAGCCCTAAATACAGTGAGCTGAAATGCTCTTTGTGTTCCAGTTTATCGAGGGCTAGATAGCACCAGGTCCTCAGGTGGGTGCATACGTAGGGGCCCAACCCAGTATGGTATGAAGAAGGTACAATACACACCAACGGGAGTAATTTTCAAGGTTCAAGGACATTTATTATTTGCCAGTAGCGTTTCGGTCATATCCTTGACCTTCCTCAGGCACTGTAGTATGCTGGTTCCTGTGAAATGGTGCTTGTGTAGATGCTCTGGACGCAATGAGAGGCGCTTTTGCAAAATGGTGCTTGTGTAGACGCGGCTGGCCACAATGAGAGGCGCTCTGTGTGTTCCGACACCTTTCAATCATAGCCAGCATTATGTTTTTGAACAGTTTATTCTGCAGTAGTTCTCCTGTGGGACCGGACCAGCCGGGCTGGCCTTTCTTCCCCACGCAGATCAATGACCGTGTCACCAGTTGTCCTTTCTTGGACCATTTTTGATAGGTACTAACCACTGCATACTAGGAACACCCCACAAGACCTTCCATTTTGGAGATGCTCTGACCCAGTCGTCTAGCCATCACAATTTGGCTCTTGTCAAAGTCGCCCAGATTCTTTTGCCTGCCCATGTTTCCAACACATTAACTTTTAAAACTGTTAATTTTCTTCCAAATATCTCCTCCCTTGTCAGGCGCCATTGTCACAAGATCATCAATGTGCTTCACTTTACCTGTCAGTGGTTTTAATGTTATGGCTGATTATTGTATATATTGAGGAGAACAGTGTGAATCGTCTTCATTTAACCCGTTAGTGACCGCCAATACGCCTTTTCACGGCGGCCACTAACGGGCTTTATTCTGATGCATATTCCTTTTTACGGCACTGCATCAGAATAAAGTAAACAGAGCAGGGAGCTGTCAAATCTCCCTGCTCTCAGCTGCCAGAGGCAGCTGAGGGTTGGGGGCGTCCCTGCTCTGTTGGGTGAGATCGATATTAGTATCGATCTCACCCGTTTAACCCTTCAGATGCGGTGCGCAATAGCGTGCACCGCATCTGAGTGGTTTTTGGAGAGAGGGAGGGAGCTCCCTCTCATCCCACTGACACCCGGCGATAAGATCGCCGAGTGTCTGTCTCCAACGGCAGCCGGGGGCCTAATAAAGGCCCCCAGGTCTGCCTGTAGCGAATGCCTGCTAGATCATGCCGCAGGCATGACCTAGCAGATGCCTGCCCGTGTTAAACGGACAGGCAGTAATACACTGCAATACAAAAGTATTGCAGTGTATTATAATAGCGATCGGATGATCGCATATTAAAGTCCCGTAGTGAGACTAGTAAAAAAGTTTCAAAAAAGTTTAATAAAGTTACTGAAAAAAAAAAAATGAAAAACCCACTTTTTCCTCTTACAAAAAACAAAATAAAGTAAAAAAGTTACGCATATTTGGTATCGCCGTGTCCATAACGACCCCGACTATAAAGCTATTACATTACTTAATCCGCACGGTGAACGCCGTAAAAAATGTAATAAAAAACGATGGAAAAATTGCTGTTTTCTGTGAATCCCGACTTTAAAAAAATGTGATTAAAAAGTGATCAAAAAGTCGCATCTACTCCAAAATGTTACCAATAAAAACTACAAGTCTTCCCGCAAAAAAAGCCCTCATACAACTGTATCGGCGAAAAAATAAAAACGTTACAGCTCTTCAAATATGGAGACACAAAACCAAATAATTTTGAAAAAAAAGCGTTTTTACTGTGTAAAAGTAGAAAACATACAAAATCTACGGTAAACGGCGTAGATTTAGGACGCAAAAAAGAGTGGCAAAATTTCAGATTTTTTATTTTTTTTTTTTTATATTTTTTTTTTCTATTCCCACCCAAAAAAAAGTTAAATAATGTTAATCAATAAATAATATGTACCTCAAAATGGTGCTATTAAAAAATACAACTTGTCCCGCAAAAAACAAGACCTTATACAGCTATGTAGACGCAAAAATAAAAAAGTTATAGCTCTTGGAATGCGACGATGGAAAAACGTAAAAAATAGCTTGGTCATTAAAGAGGCTCTGTCACCAGATTTTGCAGCCCCTATCTGCTATTGCAGCAGATAGGCGCTGCAATGTAGATTACAGTAACGTTTTCATTTTTTAAAAACGAGCATTTTTGGCCAAGTTATGACCATTTTTGTAGTTATGCAAATGAGGCTTGCAAAAGTCCAAGTGGGTGTGTTTAAAAGTAAAAGTCCAAGTCGGCGTGTATTATGTGCGTACATCGGGGCGTTTTTAATACTTTTACTAGCTGGGCGTTCTGATGAGAAGTATCATCCACTTCTCTTCAGAACGCCCAGATTCTGGCAGTGCAGACACAGCGTGTTCTCGAGAGATCACGCTGTGACGTCACTCACAGGTCCTGCATTGTGTCGGACGAGCGAGGACACATCGGCACCAGAGGCTACAGTTGATTCTGCAGCAGCATCAGCGTTTGCAGGTAAGTCGATGTAGCTATTTACCTGCAAACGCTGATGCTGCTGCAGAATCAACTGTAGCCTCTGGTGCTGATGTGGCAGATCTGCACTGCCAGAAGCTGGGCGTTCTGAAGAGAAGTGGATGATACTTCTCGTCAGAACGCCCAGCTAGTAAAAGAAGTAAAAACGCCCCGTTGGACTTTTACTTTAAACACGCCCACTTGGACTTTTGCAAGCCTCATTTGCATAAATACAAAAATGGTCATAACTTGGCCAAAAATGCTCGTTTTTAAAAAATAAAAACGTTACTGTAATCTACATTGCAGCGCCGATCTGCTGCAATAGCAGATAGGGGTTGCAAATTCTGGTGACAGAGCCTCTTTAACTAAATGTAATCATATATTTTTATTTTCTCATTCTTCATAACTGCACCAGGTAAAAGGAAACTTGGTGTTATAAAACCGTAGAGCTTCCTCCAACACCTCAGTGGTTTCCCACCCCTTGTGGAGAGAAAACTTGGAGTAGTTGTTTTCCTTAATACAGGTACTTTGTATGACTAATAAAAGATAAGTGTCTTCACTGTGGGTTCCCTCTCTTGAAATATAGAATTCCCTAATAAGCAGAGGTGTCATTGTTCCAGGGCGTACCAGGGCACTTTTTTCTTTGGTTGGCAGGGAGCTCTTAATAAATATCCTCTGCAAATATCCTTTAAACTGTATCTGCAATTCTCAGGACGCGACCTTTTAGACTTTGATTATTTAAACATGGAATTGCAGATGTAGAGGGAAGTGTGTGATATATAGACAGATATACAGTAGTCATGTATTCAGTCACTGTGTGTTTCCAACAGATGAATCCAGTAGAAGAAATCCACCAGAGAGATGTCCCTGTCCTCTGTATTCCCAGGACTGTCCAGAGGAAAATCACAATGTGCCAGAGAATCATCAGGTAGATGGCGCTAAGCTTTCTTTAAAATATATCTATAAAGCTGCGGGGGGGGGCATGTGCCCTGGGCACAAATAGGAAAGAAGGTAGGGGGGCGCCGGGCTAGGCAGCACGGGCATAGTTGCCATCAATCCTGAATTTGCCGGGAGAGTCCCAGATTTACCGAGACGTGTCCCGGCAACTGCCATGTTCAATTGTATCTGCGTCCTCAGGGCGCAGATACAATTGAATATTATGGCAGAGCAGGAATCTATCCCTGCTCTGCCATTCACTACTCCTGGAGCGGAATTCCTGGCCAGAGAGTTGCCGATGCTTTGGCCAGGTATTCCGCTCCTAAAGGGAGCCCCTGACACCCCTGTCCATATATGGACAGTGACATTAGGGACTCCTCCTGGAGTAAAAACCCCGGCCAGATTGTTGAAAACACTCTGGCCAAGGATTCCGCTCTTGGAGAAGCCCCTGACGTCACTATCCATATATGGACAGTGACGTCAGGGGCTCCTCCAGACAGAGCAGGGATTCCACTACTAAAGGGAGCCCCAATGGCGCTATCTACAGGGAGGGAGTATAGCACTATCTACAAGGGAGGTGTTTGGCACTATCTACAGTGGGGAGTGTGGCATTATCTACAGAGGAGCTGTGTGGCATTATCTACAGAGGAGCTGTGTGGCATTATCTACAGAGGAGCTGTGTGGCATTATCTACAGAGGAGCTGTGTGGCAGTATCTACAGAGGAGTTGTGTGGCAGTATCTACAAGGGAGGCTGTGTGGCAGTATCTACAACGGGGGTGTGGCATTATCTACAGGGGGGGTGTTTGGCACTATCTACAAGGGGGGTGTAGTACTATCTACTAGGGGTGTCTGGCAGTATCTACAAAGGGAGCGGTGTGGTAGGATCTGCAAGTAGGGGCTGTTTTTATAGCAGTATCTACAAGGGGGGGTGTGGCAGTATCTACAGGGGGGGTAGAAAAAAAGTACTATGCACACCAATATGGAGTTATTTATCCAAACAAATTATTTATTTATAGCCAGTGACCGTGCGACACTTTGGTCAATACCATGACCTTCCTCAGGAACTATAGAATTAACAACATTTATATAAGTATAGATTTTGTAATAAGTGGTACCGAATGTCCTCAGTAACAATAAAATTAATTATGTACAGATCACAGATGTATATAAATCTTCATATGAAGCAATATCAGTAGTAAGTGAGTACTCTAAGATCTATGTGACACAGGTTACCGTAGTTCAAACAAATAATGAAAACAAGAAAGAAAAAAGTAACGTTTTCACTGAGTAAAACACACATTGTAGATGTGTATAGTAATCATCTGAAAAGGTGGTAAAGGAAAATACAGGCAAACTAAGAGATATATAGACCAGTATATATAGTTGACAAGTAACAGTGGATGGATCTAGGTATAGAAAGTCTGGTTGATAGTATAGAGATGTAGAGATGTGTTATCAAATGAACCACATAATTATTTTATAGTCTGCAAAAAAATTGGTAGTAGTTAGTATAGATGATATAGCTAGAATTTTTTTGCAGACTTAAAATCATTGTTCAAGGTTTCTCTGGAAGAAAAATACACTACATACCCATGTATCCTTTCAACCTGACATGGTTCCTCCTAGATGACGTACAGTCCGATTCTATATCCCTCCAATCATCTCTGAATAGATCTAATACTTCCATGCACTCACTCCTGCACTATTATCTCTCTACTACACAAACAAACATTTAGCAACAACATGTTTGAACTGACATTAACCCCTTAATGACCGGGCCATTTTGCACGTTAATGACCAAGGATTATTTTTTGTTTTTCCACGGTCGCATTCCAAGAGTCGTAACTCTTTTTTTATTCCGTCGACATAGCCGTATAAGGGCTTGTTTTTTCCGGAACGAGTTGTATTTTGTAATTGTACCATTTTTAGATGCTTATAACATATTGATTAACTTTTATTAACTTTATTTTAGGAGAGAATTGAAAATAAGCAGCTATTCCAGCATTAATTTTCACGTTATAAATTTACGCCGTTTACTATGCAGCGTAAATAACATGTTAACTTTATTCTATGGGTCGGCACGATTACAGGGATACCAAATGTGTAAAGGTTTTATATGTTTTTTCTACGTTTGCACAATAAAAACCCTTTTAGAAAAAAATTACTTGTTTTTGCATCGCCGCGTTCCAAGAGGCGTAATTTTTTTATTTTTCCGTCGATGTGGCCGTACGTGGGATTGATTTTTGCGGGACAATGTGTAGTTTTCATTAGTACTATTTTGGGGTACATAGGACTTATAGATGAACTTTTATTTTATTTTTTATGGGGGGAATGGGAGAAAAGAGAGAATTTTGCCGTTGTTTTTTGCGTTTTCTTTGGACGCCGTTCATCCGGCGGTTTAATTAATGTGTTCATTTTATTGGTCAAGTTGTTACGATCGCGGGGATACCATATATGTGTATGTGTGATTTGTTTTGACCGTTTTATTAAATAAAACCACTTTTTGGGGCAAAAAAGTAGTTTTATTTGACTTTGACTGTAATTTTTTTTATTTTTTTTTTCACAAACTTTATTTAACGGTTTTACTTTTTTTTTTTTAGTCCCACCAGGGGACTTCACTATGCGATATGCCGATCGCATATATAATGCTTTGGTATACTTCGTATACCAAAGCATTATTGCCTGTCAGTGTAAAACTGACAGGCAACCTGTTAGGTCATGCCTCTGGCATCGCCTAACAGGCAGATGCTGAAGACAGACCTGGGGGTCTTTGTTAGACCCCCGGCTGTCATGGAAACCCGACGGCGACCCGCGATTTGTTTGCGGGGGCGCCGATCGGGAGACAGAGGGAGTTCCCCCCTCTGTCAAACACATTAAATGCCGCTGTCACTGTTGACAGCGGCATTTAATGGGTTAAACTGCCGGAATCGGCGCGTGCTTCGATTCCGGCAGTTGCAGCAGGAGCCAGGCTGTGTATAACAGCCGTGCTCCTGCCGCTGATCGCGTGGGTAAACTGTCAGTACCCGCGCGATCACAGGACGGATATATCCGTCCTCCTGCGCGAACTAGCAGCTGCTGAGGACGGATATATCCGTCCTTCGGCGTTAAGGGGTTAATTTGTCTTACCTTCTAGTCAGCTGGTACTCCCAGCACTGTGGTTTTCTTCTCCCCGTTCTAACATAGGCAATATGAAAATTAGCCATGTGTACACACACCGGCTACGAGCAGCACGTTGCATATAGCTATGACAACTTCCGGTCTGAAAGACAACATCCGGTCATGGTGCGTTTCACATGTGCGTTCCAAGCACGCCATGTGACTGCACAGCTGGATACATAACAGAGGGGTTTTCTGACATTCCTGTAGCGCCACACTATAGCGGTTACCCGCCAAGCTTACAGCGCCATCCACGCAGGATAAAGCATTGACGAAAGGTAAATTCCCTATACATAATTATGTGGTTCATTTGATAACACATCTCTATACTATGGATCAGACTTTCTATACCTAGATCCATCCACTGTTACTTGTCAACTATATATACTGGTCTATATATCTCTTGGTCTGCCTGTATTTTCCTTTTCCACCTTTTCAGATGATTACTATACATTGCTAATTATTACACATTTACCACCAGCATTTTGTTATTGAACATTTATGTCTTGTCTGATGACCGGCAACCTCTCCTTGCAATGTAAGATTTTTTTTCTGTACAAAACGCACTGTTCTATGCATAGCTGAAAATCTACAATGTGTGTTTTACTCAGTGAAAACGTTACTTTTTTCTTTCTTGTTTTCATTATTTGTTTGAACTACAGTAACCTGTGTCACATAGATCTTACAGTACTCACTTACTACTGATATTGCTTCATATGAAGATTTATATACATCTGTGATCTGTACATAATTGATTTTATTGTTACTGATGACATTCTGTACCACTTATTACGGAATCTATACTTCTATAAATTTTGTTAATTCTATAGTGCCTGAGGAAGGTCATGGTATTGACCGAAACGTCGCACTGTCACTGGCTATAAATAAATAAATTATTTGTTTGGATAAATAACTCCATATTGGTGTGCATAGTACTTTTTCTCTATTGGATCGGGTTAGCCCCCTACTAATGCACCCACACCATTACCTAAGTCTATCCGAACCTTGTAACTACAGGGGTGGGTGACACTATCTACGAGAGAAGGCTGTTCATTATGTCACCATGTAGTCTCATTAGCCTCCGTTATACAATCTGTTGTAGTCCGGCACTGACCTCTTTAAATTATTCTATTTTCATTTATTGTTCTGGTAACTCCCTTCTAGAATTTATATCGCTTGTAAAATGTACGATGTAAAATACTCGAGTTACTTATATAAATGACACCTCATTGATTGGTAGAGAAAGCAATGATGGCGAGGTAGAAAGAGATGTTGGGGGCGGGGGGGGCAAACTGAATCTTTGCCCCGTGTGCTGGAGAACCAAACTACAACTCTGCTATAAAGTCATTGAACCCAGTTTCATTTTACATTTTTTCTTTTTTGTCTGTTTAGGGTGAAGATCTGATTCATATTAAGGTTGAAGTTAAAGATGAAGCACAAGAGGAGACGGATGTAATGGCTGATCAGCAGTGTAAGAGGGGGGGGGGGACTTTCATTCGTTGTAAAGACAAACCTGTTTTGAGGGTCACCTAGATACTATTCACTGCCTGATAGAACGATTAAAAATAAATTTTATTATTAAATTGATAAAAGATATGGCTCAACCAGCCATTATTCCAGAAACAGGCAAAAGCAAGTGATTGGCGACAGTAGAGGTGTACCAGAGTGAACGAAGTTTCTCAAACACTCCAGGACCACCCTCCCTGCTTATTGTATAGTATTTCGCTACACCCTTGCCAATAGATAACAATCTATCCAGATCCAACGCGTTTCAGCAACACATCAAGAGTGATGCCTCATCAGGGATTACTAGATAGCAAGTTCAATTAGAATTGTTAGATTTCAAAAAGCTGGATAGCACTGTATATGTGCAGATTTTAGCCTCCAGACGCGTGAACGGCTCTGATACAATGACCGCACACGCGCCCGGGAAGCTGCAGGCTTATACGATTGAGAGCCCGCCCTCATTCCAATCGTCACCGGGGCACCCGCCAATCCGCATGTAACACGCACATTGTGACGTGCCGGAGGCGGCGCCTCACGATACAGACGACCAATGAGGGTATCTGGACGACAAGCGTCCATAGTTACTTAGGGGACGCTAGACGCGGCTCCTAAACTGCTGTCAACATCAAAAAACAAGGAATGGATCAAGAACGAATGTCCCTCCTATCACACATAGCACCGTCCCCAAACAAGCGGGGCAGTGTGAGGTGGAAGAGATATGTATCACGGGAGTCGTCAAGAGGAGACTGACCCCCAGTAATTCCATAGTTGCCTAGCAACTTATCGTTACCCTACTAGCCAGGGATCAGACTCAGATAGAGGATGGATATAGCCCATTATCCCAAGGATTCTGCATAGCAGTCCTATACGAGCATCCTCCCAAAAACGGAGGATGCCCGGCAGAGGAGAAACTCCCATACATGGTCGCTCCCTTTACTTGGGTCAAGGACTTGAATCTTTTTGCTAGAAAATTGAAATGGAAAAAGTTTTTTAAAATGCATAATAAACGACAATGTCTTGAGCTGGGCATCATGGAGGAAGATCTCCCACATTTTAGACTATTGGAGGGTTTGTGGGAGGAGGGTCACAGGGAGGAGGGCAAGGGCCCATTTACCGAATTACGGGTTCCATCTACAAAATATGCACCCCTAAGTGACAACACACCGATTTGATGTCTTTGTGAAGGTGGTTGAGGATCAGCTAAAATTGATCAACCAAAGAGAACACTGTTCTAACATTTCTAGCAATGAGATGGCTGGCCTACTATCTCTAGAAAGAGATGATAATATCATTATAAAACCCTCTGACAAAGGGGGGAATATTGTGGTGATGAATCGACCACAATATAGAAAGATGTGCCATGACATCCTTGATGATCGCAATTGTTATGGGGTACTTACCAGCAATCCTACTGCAAACTTTAAAGGTAAACTTTTGAACATCCTTGGTCCAGCGAAATCAGCCAATCTCATTAATGACAGAGAGATGAATTTTATACTTAAGGAGCACCCTCAAATGGCAACATTTTATAGCCTGCCCAAGATACACAAGGGGGTGAATCCCTTGAAAGGTCGCCCCATTGTATCGGGGATTGACAGCCTTACGCAGAATGCGAGTTTGTACCTGGACCAGGTCCTCAGGCCGTTCGTGGTGTCCCTGCCATCATACGTGAGGGACACCATGGATGTACTGAGAAGACTGGAGGGTATACGCTGCGATGGCGATGTTTTGTTGGCATCTTTAGATGTTGAGTCCCTGTATAGCTCCATCCCACATAATCAGGGTTGTAGAGCCATTGAATATTTCCTAATGGATAAAGGGATACAATATCAGGCCCATAATAAATTTACCATTGAACAGTTGAGATTTGGTCTAGAACACAACTTCTTTTTATTTGATCAGAAGATTTACCACCAGCTCAGAGGAGTGGCCATGGGTAGTCCCTGTGCACCTACCTTTGCCAATCTTTACCTGGGGTGGTGGGAAAAAGAGGTTGTGTTCAGTGACCTTATGGATAAATGGTCATCATCTATCTTACTTTGGATTAGATTTATAGATGACATTCTGATTTTGTGGACAGGGACCAGGCGGGATTTTCAGGAGTTTGTGGAGATACTGAACGCCAATGAATTGGGTCTATTTTTTACATCTGAAATCCAAGACACCAAAATTACATTTTTGGATATTCTGATCTCCAAAACTGACACAGGGATGTTACAGACGAATATGTACCGCAAAGAGACTGCGACCAATAGCTTACTGCGCTGGGAAAGCTGGCACCCAATTAGCCTGAAGAGAGGAATACCGAAGGGCCAGTATCTCAGGGCACGGAGAAATTGTTCCACCATTTCGGACTTTAGGGTATCTGCACGTGACCTCGAGAATAGATTCAGACATAGGGGGTACCCCAGGGATGTACTGAAAGGGGCATATCAAAATGCCTTGGGTTGCAACAGGAACGATCTCCTGAACCCTAAACCAAAGATAGTGGAGGAAGAGTCGATCAGAGTGATCGGTACTTTTGACTCTGCCAGTAGAGAGGTGAGGGAAGTCCTTAAGCGGTTCTGGGGCATCCTTAAGGCAGACCCCGATGTGGGGGACCTGGTAGGAGACTCCCCGCTTATTACATACAGGAGGGGACGGAACCTTAGGGACCGATTGGTTCATAGTCATCTACTATCACAGGCACAATGCAGTACTTGGTTGGAGAACAGTCTAAAAGGTACCTATAGATGTGGAACATGCAAAGCATGTGTGTCCATTATATGTAGCAGTAGTTTCAAAAGCACGAAAACTGGTAAAACATTTGACAACAGATCATACATCAACTGTAAAACGAAAGGCATTGTATACATGATTACTTGTAGATGTGGTCTACAGTACGTGGGTAAAACAAAAAGGGAGTTTAGGAGAAGGATCCGTGACCACATTGGGGATGTCAGAAGGAAGGTGGACACCCCGGTATCAAGACACGTATGGTCCTGTCACGATGGGGATGCTACTGCTCTTGGCTTTCAGGGAATTGAATATGTCAGACCGCTCGCGAGAGGGGGGGATCTGGACAAGAAAATTCTACAAAAGGAGGCTGAATGGATTTTTAGGATGCAGACCATTAATCCCCATGGACTGAATGAACAAATCTCCTATTCTTGTTTTCTCTAGTTACTTTGTGCCTCTTATTTCTCATTCCTCTCTGTCGAGCTATGTGTGCCTAGTTGTGACAAGTTGTGATTTTGGTTACTCCCAGTTTTCCCTGAGAATATACCAACATATAGTATTTTGACTGACAATGGCATCTCTGAGAATTTGGGATGTCTCTGTGAATATATCAATATATTATATTTTGACTGATAAATGGTATTTCAGTCCCTGTTCACACTATGCGGTTTCTATTGCGATTTGTGGCTGCATTGTTCTCCACTTGCTGACTTTTTTCCTTTCTATTCACTTTGTATGCGCCTTGAGATCAAGGGAGCAACCATGTATGGGAGTTTCTCCTCTGCCGGGCATCCTCCGTTTTTGGGAGGATGCTCGTATAGGACTGCTATGCAGAATCCTTGGGATAATGGGCTATATCCATCCTCTATCTGAGTCTGATCCCTGGCTAGGAGGGTAACGATAAGTTGCTAGGCAACTATGGAATTACTGGGGGTCAGTCTCCTCTTGACGACTCCCGTGATACATATCTCTTCCACCTCACACTGCCCCGCTTGTTTGGGGACAGTGCTATGTGTGATAGGAGGGACATTCGTTCTTGATCCATTCCTTGTTTTTTGATGTTGACAGCAGTTTAGGAGCCGCGTCTAGCGTCCCCTAAGTAACTATGGACGCTTGTCGTCCAGATACCCTCATTGGTCGTCTGTATCGTGAGGCGCCGCCTCCGGCACGTCACAATGTGCGTGTTACATGCGGATTGGCGGGTGCCCCGGTGACGATTGGAATGAGGGCGGGCTCTCAATCGTATAAGCCTGCAGCTTCCCGGGCGCGTGTGCGGTCATTGTATCAGAGCCGTTCACGCGTCTGGAGGCTAAAATCTGCACATATACAGTGCTATCCAGCTTTTTGAAATCTAACAATTCTAATTGAACTTGCTATCTAGTAATCCCTGATGAGGCATCACTCTTGATGTGTTGCTGAAACGCGTTGGATCTGGATAGATTGTTATCTATTGGCAAGGGTGTAGCGAAATACTATACAATAAGCAGGGAGGGTGGTCCTGGAGTGTTTGAGAAACTTCGTTCACTCTGGTACACCTCTACTGTCGCCAATCACTTGCTTTTGCCTGCTTCTGGAAATAATGGCTGGTTGAGCCATATCTTTTATCAATTTAATAATAAAATTTATTTTTAATCGTTCTATCAGGCGGTGAATATATATTTACATTTTTGAACTACATTTGCTATCTTATACACAGTGAATCACCTAGATACTACTCTCATATCATCCCATGTAAATAATCTATTCCGCCACTGCGTGTTTCCTACAGATGGATCCAGTAGGAGAAATCCACCAGAGAAATGTCCCAGTCCTCTGTATTCCCAGGACTGTCCAGAGGAAAATCACAATGTGCCAGAGAATCATCAGGTAGATGAAGCTGAGCCCTATACCAGATCTATATAGGGGGGTGTGGAGCTTTTTGGTCATGGGGTCATAGATTTTGGTGGTTTCTTATGTTGATCTGTTAGATTCTTCGCACTCTGCTGTATTGTACTGAATTGTTCCATATGTGAAATCAGGGGGAAGATCTGACTAATAGTAAAGCCGAGCATGAAGCAGAAGAAGAGCGGGTGAGGGGCGATCAACCATGTAAGAGTGAAGTGGAGGAGGAAATTCCAGGAGGTGTTACCACAGGTCAGTAATAATGATATTAGAAAGTGAATTGGGAGGTTTGGTAAGGTGGGGTTCCTCCTTAGTTCTACATTACAGTAACACGTCAGACAATGTGTTATACATAGTGCAGGACCTGAGGGAGCTGTGACTGCACATAGAAGTTCTCTACAAGGTGATGTATGAATTTGGTCATACACTAGACTTAGAGCCTGTAAAAATGACAATAATTCAATACCTTAGTATGTCTGACGATCGCTGGTCCAAACCCCATGCAGGGACTAATAAAAAGTGTTAAAAATAGTAAATTTTTTTTAGTGGTGTACAAAAATAAAAAAAAACCTTTTCCCACTTTTCCTCTTAAAGTATTGTAAAAAATAAACAAAATTGGTATCACCGCATCCGTAAAAAGTCTGAATTATTACAATATAACATTATTTAAATCACATGGTGAACACCGTAAAAAAAATGAATGAAACCGCCAGAATCGCTGTTTATTTGGTCACTTTAGCGCTAAAAAATAATGTAATAAAAAGTGATCAAAAAGTCGTATGTGCCAATAAAAACTACAGCTCGCCCACGAAAAATAAGCCTTTACTCTGCTCAATCAACAAAATAAAATAAAAATAACCCGCAGGATAAAGATAACGTGATTTATACAGAACAGTGAACACACATTTAAAACAAAATTGCTGTTTTTTGATCAGTTTGCCTAAAACAAATGGAATAAAATGTGTTTAAAAAGTTGCATGTACCCCACAATGGTATTACTAAAAAGCCCCCAAACCACTACGTCCTATGAAAAAATAAAGATATGGCTCCCATTAGTCGAAGATGAAAAAATATGCAGATGAACCGGTCCGATGGGAACTTTCCTTCTGTATCAGGAGGTGATTATCAGGGCTCTAATATTTGGGAACCACAAAGAGAAGGGCCCAAACATATCTGCTGGAAGCGAGGGCGCCCGTATTATACCAGGACAACACTTTCCCAGCAAAATTCCCCAAACTACGCAGAGGGGGATAAGTAAGGACACCATTTATCAGTGCGACACCGGCCTGTGCATAAAGGATTGCATCACAGCGTAACCCACATCTATGGATAATTGTATTATTTACCCCATTATTATACCCTCTTATTATACCCTGATGTACTCCACACAGTTTATATATACCCTGATGTACTCTGCACAGATTATATATATATATATCCTGATGTACTCCTCACATATTACATATACCCTGATGTACTCCTCACATATTACATATACCCTGATGTACTCCTCACATATTACATATACCCTGATGTACTCCTCACAGATTACATATACCCTGATGTACTCCTCACATATTACATATACCCTGATGTACTCCTCACATATTACATATACCCTGATGTACTCCTCACAGATTACATATACCCTGATGTACTCCTCACAGCTTACATATATCCTGATGTACTCCTCACATATTACATATACCCTGATGTACTCCTCACATATTACATATACTCTGATGTACTCCTCACATATTACATATACCCTGATGTACTCCTCACATATTACATATACCCTGATGTACTCCTCACATATTACATATACCCTGATGTACTCCTCACAGATTACATATACCCTGATGTACTCCTCACAGATTACATATACCCTGATGTACTCCTCACATATTACATATACCCTGATGTACTCCACCCATATTACATATACCCTGATGTACTCCTCACATCTTACATATACCCTGATGTACTCCTCACATATTACATATATCCTGATGTACTCCTCACATATTACATATACCCTGATGTACTCCTCACAGATTACATATACCCTGATGTACTCCTCACAGATTACATATATCCTGATGTACTCCTCACATATTACATATACCCTGATGTACTCCTCACATATTACATATACCCTGATGTACTCCTCACATATTACATATACCCTGATGTACTCCTCACATATCACATATACCCTGATGTACTCCTCACAGATTACATATACCCTGATGTACTCCTCACATATTACATATACCCTGATGTACTCCTCACAGATTACATATACCCTGATGTACTCCTCACATATTACATATATCCTGATGTACTCCTCACAGATTACATATACCCTGATGTACTCCTCACATATTACATATACCCTGATGTACTCCTCACATATTACATATATCCTGATGTACTCCTCACATATTACATATACCCTGATGTACTCCTCACATATTACATATACCCTGATGTACTCCTCACATATTACATATATCCTGATGTACTCCTCACATATTACATATACCCTGATGTACTGCTCACAGATTACATATATCCTGATGTACTCCTGACATTACATATACCCTGATGTACTCCGCACATATTACATATACCCTGATGTACTCCTCACATATTACATATACCCTGATGTACTCCTCACAGATTACATATATCCTGATGCACTCCTCACATATTACATACACCCTGATGTACTCCTCACATATTACATATACCTGATGTACTCCTCACATATTACATATACCTGATGTACTCCTCACATATTACATATATCCTGATGTACTCCTCACATATTACATATACCCTGATGTACTGCTCACAGTTTACATATATCCTGATGTACTCCTGACATTACATATACCCTGATGTACTCCGCACATATTACATATATCCTGATGTACTCCTCACATATTACATATACCCTGATGTACTCCTCACAGATTACATATATCCTGATGCACTCCTCACATATTACATACACCCTGATGTACTCCTCACATATTACATATACCTGATGTACTCCTCACATATTACATATATCCTGATGTACTCCTCACATATTACATATACCCTGATGTACTCCTCACAGATTACATATATCCTGATGTACTCCTCACAGATTTCATATATCCTGATGTACTCCTCACATATTACATATACCTGATGTACTCCGCACATATTACATATACCCTGATGTACTCCTCACGTATTACATATACCCTGATGTACTCCTCACAGATTACATATACCCTGATGTACTCCTCACATATTACATATACCCTGATGTACTCCTCACGTATTACATATATCCTGATGTACTCCTCACGTATTACATATACCCTGATGTATTCCTCACATGTTACATATACCCTGATGTACTCCTCACATATTACATATACCCTGATGTACTCCGCACAGATTACATATATCCTGATGTACTCCTCACATAGTACATATACCCTGATGTACTCCTCACATATTACATATACCCTGATGTATTCCTCACATATTACATATACCCTGATGTACTCCTCACGTATTACATATACCCTGATGTACTCCTCACAGATTACATATACCCTGATGTACTCCTCACATAGTACATATACCCTGATGTACTCCTCACATATTACATATACCCTGATGTTCTCCTCACATATTACATATACCCTGATGTACTCCTCACATATTACATATACCCTGATGTACTCCTCACAGTTTACATATATCCTGATGTACTCCTCAGATTACATATACCCTGATGTACTCCTCACATATTACATATACCCTGATGTACTCCACCCATATTACATATACCCTGATGTACTCCTCACATCTTACATATACCCTGATGTACTCCTCACATATTACATATATCCTGATGTACTCCTCACATATTACATATATCCTGATGTACTCCTCACATATTACATATATCCTGATGTACTCCTCACATATTACATATACCCTGATGTACTCCTCACATATTACATATACCCTGATGTACTCCTCACAGATTACATATACCCTGATGTACTCCTCACAGATTACATATACCCTGATGTACTCCTCACATATTACATATACCCTGATGTACTCCACCCATATTACATATACCCTGATGTACTCCTCACATCTTACATATACCCTGATGTACTCCTCACATATTACATATATACCCTGATGTACTCCTCACAGATTACATATATCCTGATGTACTCCTCACATATTACATATACCCTGATGTACTCCTCACATATTACATATACCCTGATGTACTCCTCACATATTACATATACCCTGATGTACTCCTCACATATCACATATACCCTGATGTACTCCTCACAGATTACATATACCCTGATGTACTCCTCACATATTACATATACCCTGATGTACTCCTCACATATTACATATACCCTGATGTACTCCTCACATATTACATATACCCTGATGTACTCCTCACATATTACATATATCCTGATGTACTCCTCACATATTACATATACCCTGATGTACTGCTCACAGATTACATATATCCTGATGTACTCCTGACATTACATATACCCTGATGTACTCCGCACATATTACATATACCCTGATGTACTCCTCACATATTACATATACCCTGATGTACTCCTCACAGATTACATATATCCTGATGCACTCCTCACATATTACATACACCCTGATGTACTCCTCACATATTACATATACCTGATGTACTCCTCACATATTACATATATCCTGATGTACTCCTCACATATTACATATACCCTGATGTACTCCTCACAGATTACATATATCCTGATGTACTCCTCACAGATTTCATATATCCTGATGTACTCCTCACATATTACATATACCTGATGTACTCCGCACATATTACATATGCCCTGATGTACTCCACACGGTTTACATATGCCCTTATGTACTGCACAGATTACATATACCCTGATGTAATCCTCACATATTACATATACCATACTACTACCAAGCCAAATCCAGGCGCCAAAAGACGCTGCCTCAATACTGAGCCCTACAGTGTGCCCAAACAGCAGTTTACTACCACATATATGGTATTGCTATAACCAGGAGAACCTTTTAACAATTTTTGGGGTGTGTTTCTCTAGTGGCACAAGCTGGGCACAACATATTGGACTCTGAAATGGCATATCTGTGGAACAATTGCAATTTTCACTTTTTACCATCCGGAGCACATTCATTTCAGGAAAACACCTGTGGGGTCAAAATGCTCTACACTCCTAATAGGGATGCACGATGCATAGAAACTTCGATACTGTTCATCCCCAAACGGTTCGATACCGTTATTTCGTGTATTTCGATACTAAGCTCTGCGGCCGCACAGCTCAGTATAGTAATACATGAATGTATGAGAGCGGGGCTGCGGCTGTGTAATACAGCCATCGCCCCGCTTTGAGTCCTGACAACAAGTGCGCGCCGTCAGGATGATGTGATGCTGCCGGCGCTGTACTAATGATTGCCGTCAATGAAGACCGAACATGGCGGGCGCACTGCAAAACACCCCTATGTTCTATCTTGAGTGCCTGCACCGTCGCTCATTAGTGCAGCGCCTGCCGCATCACTTCATGCTGACCGCAGATGCTTTTAATGTCAGGAGCGGGTCAATGCTGTATTACACATCCCCGCCGGCGGAGATCAGGGAAACCTCTTATCTGCACCGTTATTCACCTGAATGCTGCAATCAAAGCTGACTGCAGCATTCAGGGAAAAATGAGCAGGGGGGATGCACTTTGGATCGCGTCACAGGGAATTCCTGTGACGAGATTGAGGGACATACCATATATAGGCAGACAGCCCAGGGTCCATTGAAGGACCCCAGGGCTATCTTACCATATTTCCTGTTGTTAGGACATACCTCAGTATGCCCTAACAACTGCCTGTGTACTATCCGTACACAGGCTAATGTACTGGCATATAGATATATGCCAGTACATTAAAGTTTAAAAAATAAAGTAAAAACATAAAGTAATATTAAATAAAAAAAAATACATACATTATTTTTACAATAAACATTCAACTAAGTCTCAATACATAAAATACACATATTCGGTATTAGCGCGGCCGTAATAACCTCCTCAAAAAAAAATTCCGTCATTTATTATGTGTACGCTGTAAAAAAATAAAATAAAAACTGCTTTCTTTCACTTATTGTGGGGCACGAGGTGTGATGAATTTAACCTCCATGTTCCTCACATTACTAGTAATTAACCCCATCATGTACCTCACATATTAACCAATTATGACTGCGAAACATGATGGGGTTAATTACTATTAATGTGAGGCACATTCAAAATTCAATAACACCTCATGCCTCACAACAGAAAATGGAAGAATTTTTTATTTTTTTAATTACTGTTGGCAAAGTATCGTTTTGGTATCGGTATCGAAGTCCAAATTCAGGTATCGTGACATCCCTAACCTCTGATAAATGTCTTAAGCGGTGTCGTTTCCAAAATGGGGTCACTTTTAGGGTGTTTCCACTGTTTTGGTCCCAAAGGTGTTTTGCAAATGCAACATGGGGCTAGGAAACTAATCCATCAAAATCTGTGCTCCTTCCCTTCTGAGCAGTTTATGAGCACATATTGGGTATTTCCGTACTCTGGAGAATTTTCCTTACAAATGTTGGGGTGCTTTTTCTCCTTTATTTGTTAAGAAAATGAACAATTTAGAGATAAAACTACATCTTATTGGAAAAAATGTGCTTGATTGGGTGGTGTGATTGCTTATTTTTTGTGGGGCGATAGTTTTTATTAATACCTTTCTGGGATACATGTGTATTTTTTTTCACTTTCTATTAGATTTCTTGGGGTGACAAAAAGACAACAATTATGGCGTCTTTAATTACAATTTTTTATTCTTCGTACTGCGTTCACCGTGCGGGTTAAATAACATTAGATTGTAATAGATTACATTTTTACGGATGTGGTAATACCAGTTATGTTCATTTTCATTTTTGTTAACATTACTTTAGAGAACAGGTGGGAAAAGGTTTTGGTTTTTTGTAACTTTTAGTTTTTTATTTTTTACAGTTTATTTATTTTTTTTTTTTTTTTCATTAGCCCCCCCGCCCCCCTCCAGGGAACTTGAACTAGCGATCACTTGCTGTGTATACTGCAACGATAATGTATAGCAGTATATCATTTATTCTTACAGGCATCTGGCAGGACTTCGTGGGAGTACAGAAATGGCAGACCTGGGCGCCTTCATTAGGCCCCCAGGCTGCCATGACAACCATCAGCTTCGTGCAATCGCGTTTCGGGAAGACCGATGAGGTTTTTGAGCTGGCCGGACCCTTTTTCTAATGCCTTAGATGCTGCAGTCGCAATTGACTGCGGCATCTAAGGGGCTAAACGGGCGGAATCAACTGATCTTGGATTCTACCCGTTGCAGTAAGGTGTCGGCTGTATTACACAGCCGACATCCGTTGAGTATGGAGCGTGCTCTGCCCGTGAGCGCGCTCCATACTTCCCCTTAACGCTTTTTACGTACATGTAGGTGACCATGCGTTAGGGTAGGGGTTTATGTGTCATTTTTTCTTCATTTTTGTTTATTTTTTAACTTTTATTTTTATGGCCTTTCCATCAGAAAAGACATTTGGGGAACTTTTATTATTTCATTTTATTTTTTTTACACTATACTTTTCCTCTGTAACTGGCGCTTTACAGCAGGGGAGATCAACCCTGTTATCGTGACTATTGTCACTGATAGGGCTGTGCTGGGTCTAGTTAGATACAGCAGCAGCCTCCTACTACCGGCATCTCGGCGCTCATGTGACTAGTCACATGACCACCGGCATCAAAAGAGGCCGCAGCGCTCATTGAGCGTTGTGTACATGAGTGCAGAGAAGACAAGTGGTAAAAAACAATTTTTGTCTTCTTTTCAGGGTCCCTGGCTGTCTCTGACGACCGGGCACGCGACATTTAGCTGCTCAATCACTCAGGCAGCAAACTTAAACCTGCAGCATACGTACACAGTGGGCAGTCCTCAACTGGTTAAACATCATTTTAAGAGTCAATCGAAATGAAAAAACACATACATTTTGGTCATTTCCTTTATACTTTTGTTATTTATTTGGTTCTTCCATTACAAATCTTGTAATAATAACCGCTGAGAAGAAAGATCCTCATTATAGTTCTATATTTAATATGAGCCTGGGACAATAATTGAGGAGCTATTAGAAAACACACAAGGTCCCCATGACAAATCTGCACACATGTCACAAGGGGGCATGTTGTCTTCAGGATATTTCCGTAGTACAACCTTAGGCTGCAATATCAAGCAATCAGATCTCCACTGTAATCTACTATACACTTTTTGGAACATGTTTTCTTTAAATGGACCCTAACTTTTCAAACAACTTGTGGTATCTAATAGTATTCCTGATATATATCAACTTTGTAATTCACTTACTGTTATAGTTTAGCTGTTTTATCCATGAAAATTTTATGTGAAGTTAGTGCCACTAGGTGAGAGACACACAGACGCTGCTGCTTATAGAAGTCTATGGGAAAGGAAGGGGAAGCAGAATGAGGGAGCAGGAGCACATAGACACAGATGCTGTTGTCAATAAAGGACTTTGAACAGGAGAGGGGGAGCAGAAGCAGAGAGAGTTGACATAGGCCTCTGGTAAGAGTTATATGTCACCTCTGTGCTGGATTTTCCACTACACTGCTCCTTACTGCTTGCTGTATGATGTGCTCCATGCTGCTGCAGCTTCTAAGGGTGTGCTACAGAGAGATAGTAGACCAGGGTGGCTCTCTGCTCTGTGTGCAGTGTATAGAAGACATGATGGCAGTTAAGCTACACCCACTACCTCAGGGAAAACTGAGAATTATAGATCGAGCCTGCAGAGGGAAAACTGCTAAAAGAATGCCATATACAAGTCATGTAATGGCCAGAAATAGTGTTATTCCTCCTGTACACACATATAACAGATTATTCTGAAAAGTCGTCTTAAAATTAGGTACGCTTTAAAGGTCTTTAAGAAGTTTTCAAAGTGGGTTTAAAGATGTGGTTTTTATATTGGATTAAAAAATATATCCATGATTATTAGAAAGCACCTATTTTAACCAGTTGCTGACTGCCCATAGATTATAAATGTCCTGGTGGTCCACACCTATCTCTGCAAGGACATTTTAAAACATCCTGCTGAGTTTTCTCCTCTCCGACTCTCCCACTCCATCACAGTTAAATATATCACTTATTGTATTACACAACGTCGAAGCCCTATATGTTTTGAGAAAAACAAGACCAAATACATATAGGTTGGAGAGAAATAGAACGACAATTTGCTATTAAGTTGTCACATGACTAAAACTTGAATGAGGCCACTTCATTTCATTAGGTTCACATTATCAGTACTTGATAGGACACTCTTTCCCCTTACAACAGCCTGAATTCTTAGTGGAATGATATTACTATGTACTGGAAACCTGTATTACAGATTCTGATTATTAACTTCACTCTGTCTATTCCACTACATCCCAAAGATGATCTATAAAATTGAGATCCGGTGACTGTTCAGCCATTTGGATATGCAGACCTCATTATCATGTCCATGAATTCATCCTTTGATTTGTCTCATGACACATTATCTTGTTAAATGTAGACTGTGGGCAATATTAGACTGTAACAATATTAAGTTAAGATTGTGTATGCCTTATTAGTATTTAAAAGTCCAAATGTGTTAGCAGAGAACAGGCTTCATTACCAGACAAGGTTCTGCTTTTTCCCAAAAATTATTTTATTATGTCGAGCTTTATGTAATAAATTAATAGTGGAGAACTGAGTGTAGACCAGAATCCTGGACTGTCATGTATTGTTATACAAAGCGTTATAAGGCTGGAATGGAGTCAAAAGGCTTGGCTTAAACTTCTTCCTGCTTGATACACTTCTGACTTTGGCTCAAAACACGGCATGTGTGTTTCCAGCCTAACACAAATGTTATAAATTTGTCAACTTTTCTATTGTGAAACAAAATCACAGTTTGTTTTTTTAATCCTAACAGAAAATCCCAGTAAGAACTCTGAGGGAAACTTCACGTTATTGCTAAATTATAAAGTAGACGATGAAGATATCATCCAGCGCTCTTCAGGAGAAAACCTCATTACCCTTAATATACATCCAGGACTTCACAGTAAAGACCTATCATATAATTTCACTAATAATGAGGAACCTTCTACCCAATCACAGATTGTTACCACAAGTACAGCCCAGAAAGGGGGTAAAAGGTTTCAATGTGGTAAACCGTTCAAAAAAATCTCAGGTCTTTTAACAAACAGAAGAATTCACACAGGAGAGAATCCGTATTCATGTGCAGAATGTGGGAAATGTTTTACAGATAAATCAAATCTTGTTATACATGAGAGAAGTCACACAGGAGAGAAACCGTATTCATGTTCAGAATGTGGGAAATGTTTTAAATTTAAATCAAATCTTGTTAGACATGAGAGAATTCACACAGTAGAGAAGCCGTATTCATGTCCAGAATGTGCGAAATGTTTTACAGATAAATCAGGTCTTGTTATACATGAGAGACTTCATACAGGAGAGAAGCCATATTCATGTTCAGAAAGTGGGAAATGTTTTACACATAAATCACATCTTGTTATACATGAGAGAAGTCACACAGGTGAGAAGCCGTATTCATGTGCAGAATGTGGGAAAAGTTTTAAATTGAAAACAAATCTTGTTAGACATGAGAGAATTCACACAGGGGAGAAGCCATATTCATGTTCAGAATGTGGGAAATGTTTTACAAATAAATCACATCTTGTTAGACATGAGAGAAGTCACACAGGAGAGAAGCCGTATTCATGTTCAGAATGTGGGAAATGTTTTACAAATAAATCACATCTTGTTAGACATGAGAGAAGTCACACAGGAGAGAAGCCATATTCATGTTCAGAATGTGGGAAATGTTTTACAAATAAATCAGCTCTTGTTACACATGAGAAAATTCACAGAGGTGAGAAGCTGTATTCATGTTCAGAATGTGGGAAATGTTTTATAACAAAATCCTATGTTGTTAAACATAAGAGAATTCACACAGGAGAGAAGCCATATTCATGTTCAGAATGTGGGAAATGTTTTACAGATAAATCAGGTCTTATTGTACATAAGAGAAGTCACACAGGAGAGAAGCCATATTCATGTCCAGAATGTGGGAAATGTTTTACAGATATATCAGGTCTTATTGTACATAAGAGAAGTCACACAGGAGAGAAGCCATATTCATGTTCAGAATGTGGGAAATGTTTTACATATAAATCCCATCTTGTTATACATGAGAGAAGTCATACAGGAGAGAAGCCGTATTCATGTTCAGAATGTGGGAAATGTTTTACAGATAAATCAGGTCTTGTTAGACATGAGAGAAGTCACACAGGAGAGAAGCCATATTCATGTCCAGAATGTGGGAAATGTCTTACAGATAAATCAAGTCTTGTTGTACATAAGAGAAGTCACACAGGAGAGAAATTATAGTAGTGTTCAGAATGTGGGAAATGTTTTACTACTAAAGCAAAGCTGAGGGCTCATCGGAGAAACCATACAGGGGAGAAGCCATTTTGATGATCTATATGTGGAAGATATTTGTTTTTTAAAATAAATTTACATTTTGGAACTTTGCAGAGAATTCACATGAAGTAGAAACCATAATCTCGTTTAGAATGTGGGAAATGCTATAAGATAAAAAAAAAAATATTTGAAACACATCAAATTATTCACAGACTTTAACCCCTTAGTGACCCGCCTATTTTAGGCCTTAATGACCAAGCTATTTATTACGTTTTTTCCATCGTCTCATTCAAACAGCTATAACTTTTTTGTTTTAGTCGACATAGCTGTATTAGATCTTGTCTTTTGTAAGGACAAGTTGTATTTTGTAACAGCGCCATTTTGTGGTACATGGAATTTTATTGAATAACTTTTCTAAAAAAGCATTTTTGGGGGGAATAAAAAAAAACAATTCCGCCACACTTTTTTGCATCCTAAATTTACGCCATTTATCGTGTGGTATAAATAACACAATAACTTTATTCAGCGGGTTGTTATGATGGCAACAATACCAAATTTATATTGATTTTGTAGGTTTTACTATGGTTACACAGTAAAAAACAATGTATTTTTTTTTTTTTTTAATTATTTGTGCTTGTGTCTCCATATTTGAAGAGCGATGTCTTTTCTTTTTTTTTTTTTTTCCGCCGATGCAGTTGTATGAGAGCTTTTTTTTGCGGGAAGACTTGTAGTTTTTATCGGCACCATTTTGGAGTACATGCGACTTTTTGATCACTTTTTATCAAATTTTTTTTTAAGGCAGGATTCATAGAAAACGGATTTTTGCATGTTTTTTTTATTTTATTTTTTTATGACGTTCACTGTGTGGGTTAAATAATGTAATAACTTTATAGTTGGGGTCGTTATGGACGTGGCAATACCAAATATATGTAGCTTTTGAACTTTTTTTGTTTTGTCCTTTTAATAATAAAACATTTTGTATGGGGAAAAGGTGTTTTTTTAATTTTTTTCAGGTATACGCTACAGGCAGACCTCGGGGCCTTTATTGGGCCCCCCGGCTGATATAGAAGACACCGGCACTCTGCTATCATGCGCAGGGTGCTGGTGGGGTGGGAGAGGGAGCTCCCTCCCTCTCTCCAAAAACACTCAGATACGGTGCTCGCTTTTTGGGTGACGTATCTGAGGGGGTTAAACTGATATCGATCTGACCCGTTCGAGCAGGGATCGTGAAAAGGCGTATTGGCGTTCAGTAACGGGTTAAACAGCCAATAAGAGTGTTTGTTTATTTTTTGGCTGGAATTAGCCTGGATCTGCCAAACACCCAAATTATATTTACCTGTGCTCAACTGTGACCGGAATCTATGAAGAAAAAGTACTGTGGATATAAAGAAGAAAAGAAGTGCCTGGTTTACTTACAAAGCAGAGAAGCTGAATTGCCACCATGAATCTCGCTTCTTATTACTGTATTCATAAATTCCCCCACACTGAAGGAGAATCCAGAGTGACCGTAAGGACAATGTAAACGTTTTTGTTTTTAACATATATGGACATTTTATATTTGACTTTCATTAAAACAGCATAAAAAGATGAAGGTGATGGAATAGAAGAAAAAAACACTAACAAAGTAACTATCTAATTGAATAATTTACCGGCTAAATCGCGTGTCCATTCGCCACCTATGTGGCTATGTTGTGGTTGCCTTTCCGTCTGTTCTTACCCTCAGGGTAGATTCACTTGTGGCAGATTTCTAGTATAAATTTCTGAAACTGTAAATAGTTCCATACATCTAAGTGGGTTGTTTCTGTAGCATCCAACTGCATCTCAAAGCCAGAAGTGGATCCAGCCGGAAAGAAAAGTCCTTCATTTATATTTCCCAATTCTTTTCATACACTTTTTAATTTGCCTAAAAAAAACCTGTGTGATTCCAGCCTTAGACAGGATCCAGGAGGAACGTGTCTCATTTAACCCCTTAATTACCAGGCCATTTTGCATGTTAATGACCAAGGATTATTTTTTGTTTTTTCACCGTCGCATTCCAAGAGTCGTAACTTTTTTTTTTATTCCGTCGACACAGTTTTTAGATGCTTATAACATATTGATTAACTTTTATTAACTTTATTTTAGGAGAGAATTGAAAATAAGCAGCTATTCCAGCATTGATTTTCACGTTATAAATTTACGCCGTTTACTATGCAGCGTAAATAACATGTTAACTTTATTCTATGGGTCGGCACGATTACGGGGATACCAAATATGTAAAGGTTTTATATGTTTTCCTACGTTTGCACAATAAGCCTTTTAGAAAAAAATAACTTGTTTTTGCATCGCCGAATTCCAAGAGACGTAATTCTTTTTTATTTTTCCGTCAATGTGGTCGTATGTGGGCTTTATTTTTGCGGACCAATGTGTAGTTTTCATTAGTACTATTTTGGGGTACATAGGACTTATAGATTAATTTTTATTTAATTTTTTATGGGGGGAATGGGAGAAAAGAGTTTTTTGCGTTTTTTTTTTACGCCGTTCATCCGGCGGTTTAATTAATGTGTTCATTTTATTGTTCAAGTTGTTACGATCGCGGGGATACCATATATGTGTATGTGTTATTTGTTTTGACACTTTTGATTTTCACTAATTTAATTTTTTTTTTCACGAACTTTATTTAACTGATTTTACATATTTTTTTTTTTTTAATCCCACTAGGGGACTTCACTATGCGATCTGCCAATCGCATATATAATGCTTTGGTATACTTTAGTACACCAAAGCATTATTGCCTGTCCGTGTAAAACTGACAGGCAATCTATTAGGGCATGCCTCCGGCATCGCCTCACAGGCATTTGCTGAAGGCAGACCTGGGGGTCTTTGTTAGACCCCGGCTGCCATGGTAACCCGACGGTGACCCGTGATTTCTTTGCCGGGGCAACGATGGGGTGACAGAGGGTGCTCCCTCTGTCAAACACATTAGATGTCGCTGTCACTATTGACAGCGGCATTTAATGGGTTAAACTGCCGGAATCGGAGCGTGCTTCGATTCCGGCAGCTGCAGCAGGAGCCAGGCTGTGTATAACAGCCGTGCTCCTGCCGCTGATCGCGTGGGTACACTGTCAGCACCCGCACCATCACAGGACGGATATATCCGTTCTCCTGCGCGAACTAGCATCTGCTGAGGACGGATATATTCGGCGTTAAGGGGTTAATCCCCTGATGTTTGGTTTCCCTTTGTTATTGAAATGTCTGGTATCACTATGCCGAGAACCGTAGCGCTCTGAGGCCTTCAGAAAGGTTATGGATGTCTATGATTCAGGAAAGGGAAAATGGCAAAACTATTAGATGTCAATCATTCCACTGTCCAGAAAACAATCTGCATGTGGAAATTTCAGACAACTGCCAATTTGTCCAGGCCAGTCTGTCTCAGTAAGATCAGCCTGAGAGCAGAACACAAGATTCTGAGAGAAGTTTCTGAGAACCCCAGAATTTCTTTAAAGATCTACTGCAGATTTTGATTCTCTTGATGTCTACCATTCCAAAAATGCGGCAAAAATTAAAGCTACATGGGGTGCTCCAAAGCAAAACCTTAGTTATCCAGAAAAAAAACATCAGATCTAGACTTTAGTTTGCTCGTGAACAGCTAGGCAAATAACATGACTTCTGGAACAGTCTGCTATGGAAAGAAGAATCAAAAAGTAATTTGTCCCCCAGTATCAGAAGACATGTTAAATTATGAATATTATAAATTATAGACTGGGTTTCACGAGAAAGAAACCTGTAAATTCCTTGAGATCATGGTGGAGGAAATGTTATGGTTTGAGACTGCTAAACTGCATCAGGACCTGGGCAGCTCATCCTCCTCGAGTCCACTAGTAAAGTGCGATTTTGCTGATTATTATGGTTTGGTCAATTTTCTTTGTGCATTGTTTTGTGTTCTGTATAAAACAGAAGTTAATTATTTGTGTTACTATACTGTTTATCCCATTTAAAATTGTGCTCCATGGACAATGCTACCAGGTGTGTCTTGTGCATGTATGTGTGCCTTGAACAGCCGTTTGAGGGTGAATATCTGTGCACTAGATGCGGCATGTTGTGTATTTGGCAGCCCAGGTATTGGATCTAAATATTCAACGTGCAGCAGTTAGGAGCATTGTAAACCTGGAGAGGAGTTTAGAGCTCACTGAGCAAGCACTGGCTGGGGATTATGGTTTGTATCTGATCGTTGTAGTATAGTTAGTTTATATACATGTAGGAATTTGAGTCTTATATTGACTTTTTTCCAGGTGTATTTTTATGGTATATCCCGTATGTAATTCATCCATACATTTTGTGGATTAATCACTGGTCTTTTTTATCTATTTTTCCACAGATATTCACTTACTGTGAAGCAAATTGGACGTTAGTTGCAAGGGAGCAGAGGCCGTTGATTTCTTTGTATGGTATTCTCCAAAAAGTGGGGTATTATGTCAATATCCATTTCTTTTCACTTCCCCTTCCCTAAATTTTGAGGACACATGTTTATTTATCATTAGGAAATATGATTGCTGTGCATAGAGAGGTTTATTTCCTTGAACAAGTATATGTGGCAACCAATGAGGTTATGATACATACCAGCGGAATTGACTTTACGTTTAAACCTTAAATTCTTTAGGATTTTGTACTATTGAAATCTCTAGGTTTAGAGCTGATATTGTTCCTAGTTGTTGTCACACCACCGTATTTGACAGTTTGGATGGACAACCTGGTTTGGGACATAGTTTCTGTTATGTATCTTTATCTTCATTGGTTTTGCCTTTTGGGATTATCCCCACTGTGTTTTGTAATTTTTACAAACACTTTGGTCCTAGCTGTGATATATATGTCATGCTCCACCGATTTCAATGGAGTATGACATTTCTTTGCAGTGATTGTCCTCTCTCAATTATGTATGTAGAATTAGGGAATTAGCGTCATATTTAGTGCTGGAACGCAAGCGCCGTCGTGCACATGCGCGGTGGTTCTCCTATGACCTGATGCGGTCCATTCAGTCGACCTTCCGGTTTGGGCGCCATCTTGGAGAATGCGCGGTGGATGCGCACAGACGCCACGAATTTGGAGCATTGCAACTCGGTACTGTACTATTCTGAAATTATTTATGTATATTAATTGGCCTCTGCCCCTTTCCAATTATGTCCTGATAGCTGATTATACACTTTTACAGTTGTTGACAGTATATATATATATATATATATATATATATGATTCAATTGTCATATGGTGTTTTATTGTGTATTTTGTACACTTCATCTCACTGACTCTGTGGATGGGTTAAAAATGTAAAGATTTTGTATTTTTATTCACTAATTATACATATAATAAGTATTGATCAATTAGTGTACGGAACAAACAAGTTATAGGAGCTGCACTTTTTGGATTTTTCTACTACATTTGAGTGCTGCCTCTTCTCTTGGATTGTGATTAATTATTGTATGTACTTCCTATATAAACTTGACACTTTGCATTATGTGGTAGCTTGAGAAAGGTTCTGTCTTGAACCGAAACGTCTCTCACTTGAGGTGAATAAAGCAACCGTTTTTCATCTTCATTGAAGTCCTGGTGCCGTTCCTTTGTCCTATGTCTCTCTCTCTATCTATTTATTTATCTATCTACCTATATATATATATATATATATATATATATATATATATATATAAAAATTATTTATCTTTATTAAAGCTCCACTGGTATTGGGGGTGGGGTGTTAGGGCATTTTATATGTCTGATTTGATATGTAATGTCTTTTATTGAAAAATACAGAAAAACTTAATGAAGCAAAACCCATGTGGGTTTTGATAATAAAAACAAAGTTTGATAAATGCCTGAAGTTGAGGAACTGACACAAACATTGTAGCTACATATGACTTTCATTAGAAAAATAGAAGTGGAAAAACAGACAATTAAGACTCCCGGGCTCTTAGGGTATGTGCACACGACCTATTTTCAGACGTAATGGAGGCGTTTTACGCCTCGAATTACGCCTGAAAAGACGGCTCCAATACATCTGCCCATTGCCTGCAATGGTTTTTACGATGTTCTGTGCAGACGAGGTGTAATTTTACGAGTCACTGTCAAAAGACGGCGCGTAAAATTACGCCCGCGTCAAAGAAGTGCAGGACACTTCTTGGGACGTATTTGGAGCCGTTTTTTCATTGACTCCACTGAAGAACAGCTCCAATTACGTCCGTAAGAGACGCTGCGAAAAACGCGAGTACATGCAAAAACGTCTGAAATTCAGGAGCTGTTTTCTCCAGAATACAGCTCCGTAATTTCAGACGTATTTTGCACTGTCATGTGAACATACCCTTATATTGGAACTGTGACCTGGATATAGCGCCGGTCTAGTACACAGGATCCTGAGTTCATGTCTCAGCAGTGCCTTGTCCTTTCCATATGGTGAAGATGTTCTAGTAAATAGATTTATATTGGTGTCAGGTGACATTTGTCAGATCAATGTTTACATGTGACAGGTTCATTGTCTGCCAAAAAATCATGTAACGGGGAAAACCCTACTGGAATTGTATTAGAAATCATAAAGACGTTTCACTACTTATTCAGGTGACGTCTTCAGTTCTACTAAATTGTAGTAAAGATTTATCTGCACACGTGTAATATAAACCCTTATTTAACCCGTTAGTGACCGCCAATACACCTTTTCACGGCGGCCACTAACGGGCTTTATACTGATGCATACGCCTTTTCACGGCGCTGCATCAGAATAAATCTGCAACACCGGGAGCTGTTAAAACTCCCTGTTCTCAGCTTCCTCCGGTAGCTGAGAACTTGGGGCATCGCTGCTCAAGCAGGCGGATAGAAATCCGCCCGTTTAACACCTTAGATGCGGCGCTCAATAGTGTGCTCCGCATCTAAGTGGTTATGCAGAGTTGGAGGGAGCTCCCTCTCTCACCCCACCGGCACCCTACATGTGATCGCAGGCTGCTGGTGTCTTCTATGGCAGCCGGGGGCCTAATAAAGGCCCCCAGGTCTGCCTGTAGTGGATGCCTCTGTCATGGTCTAGCAGATGCCTGTTTGTTGTAAACGGACAGGCGGTAATACACTGCAATACAGAAGTATTGCACCGTATTATAAAATCGATCGGACGATCGCATAGTAAAGTCCCCTAGTGGGACTAGTAAAAAAAAGTTTAATAAAGTTATTAATAAATAAGTGGAAAAAAAAAATGAAAAAACACTTTTTCCCCTTCCAAAATGCTTTATTATGAAAAAATAAATAAAAGTTAAAAAGTTACACTTATTTGGTATCGCCGCTTCCATAACAACCCCAACTATAACGCTATTATGTTATTTAAGCCACTTGGCGAACACTGTAAAAAATAAAAAAACAAATAATGCCGGAATTACTGTTTTCCAGTACATCCCTCATGACCGCACCACAGGAGGTTGCCCTATTGACCTCTGTAGGGACAGGAAGACAGAGAGGTTAAGAGGCCCCTGCCACCACCCACTTGCCAGTATTCTTCCTGTCCCTACAGGGTCAGGAGCAGAGAGACGTCGCTCCTGTGTTACTGCAGGAAAAAACTCGGGCAGGGGGCAAGATCGGGGTGTCCGTGCACTCCCCCTTCTCTTCCGCCTAAAGCCTAGGCTAACACCCCTGGAACAAGAGGTCCCTTAGCTCCCAACCTAAGACACCTACCGGAGGAATCCTAGGCAGGGTTCCGGTAGTGTGTAGGGTTCGGGATTCCCAAGCAGGCTTCGGCCTGGCCGCGTGACCAGGCGGGGACCGGCAGCTTCATAGGTTTGGACGCACCGGCAGGGATCCTCGCTGCGTCGCATAGCAAGCCTCAGTCGCCGGCTATGAGCGGCTGCACCTCATCGAATAGCCGACCGCAAATGACGTCGGGCTACTTCCAGTCCGCGGCCATCTTGGAAGGCGGGAAATTCAAAACGCCCGCATTTAAAGGGACACGCACAGGTATGTAGTTAGAGCTGATACCTCTAACTTGGATTGATTTTGTGGATTGCATATTGCATTGCCTGTTACCTGTCGCGGTATGGAACTTCCTCGTCCTGAAGGAACTCCAGATATGTCCCAGGGTCACGTGAGTCTCACCCTTGGGGTAAGGGTTATGACTCCTTATGTATGCACACCATACTTTACCTACCTTCTGTTTTCTCTAGGATAAAGATTCCTCTCAGAGACGAACTGATAAAAAGAAGGTTAAAAAATGTGTGACTTGTGCAAAAAAATTGGCAGAGTCACATAGGAAACAATTGTGTCAGGATTGTATTGCAAAAATACTAAAAGAGGAACAACCAACGTTTATGTCTGAACTTAGGGCTATGATTCGTGAAGAAGTGAGTCAGTCAGTAGCCTCCCTCGCCCCTCCTCAAGAAACTCCCTCACACTCCCGGGCAAAAAGACTACGGATGGAAGTGGATCAAAAATATTGTTCTCCCTCTCAGGGGTCTGACTCGGAGCAGGAGTGTTATTACCTATCAGAGGGTGAGTTAGAAGAAAGAGAGGAACTCTTGCCTTCAACTTCTTCCACTCAAGAGAAAAAAAAATTCTTCTCTTCCGAGATGTCTGATACCTTAATTCAGGCAATACGGGAAACCATGGATATTCCCGAAGAAGACCAACCACATACCATCCAGGATGAGATGTTTGGAGTTCTAACGGAAAAGAAAACGAAGGTTTTTCCGGTAAACGAAAAACTCAAAAGAATGGTGACAACTGAATGGGAAGATTCAGAAAAAAGGCTCTTCATTTCAAGAGATTTTAAAAACAGACTTCTCTTTGATCCAGAAGACACTAAACCTTGGGATGAGATCCCAAAAGTAGATGTCCCAGTAGCCAGGGTTGCTAAAAAAAAAACGCAATCCCATTTGAAGATTCCTCGCAGTTGAAGGACGCCATGGACCGAAAGGCAGACGGGCTACTGAAAATAGCGTGGGAATCTTCCTCTGCTTTGATCTCGACTAATATCGCAGCCACATCAGTAGCAAGAGCAATGTTTATATGGTTAAACCAGCTGGAGACCCATTTGATGATGAAGACATCACGACAAGACCTATTAGAATCTCTACCCTTACTAAAGACTGCAACCGGACTCTTGATAGACGTTTCAGCGGAATCTATTAGATTTGCTGCCAGGAATGGGGCTCTCTCAAATGCTTCTAGAAGAGCATTATGGCTCAAAATGTGGTCAGTAGATACGAAGTCCAAGAACAAATTATGTTCTATCCCGTTCACAGGGTCTCTGATGTTCGGTCCTCTCCTGGATAACATGCTGGAGAATGCAGCAGATGGGAAAAAGGGGTTTCCTGAAGAGAAACCAAAAAAAAAACCCTCAGTTTGGGAGGTTTCGCCAACAGAGGGAACCTACCTTACAGAACTACAGCGGGAAAGTGAAGTCCGGTCGCTGGAGTTACCCCAAAGGAAGAAGGGGTCGAGGATATCTCCTTAACCTCAATAATTCATTTCAGCCCTCAAAGCAATGACGCCAAGAGCGTGGGAGGAAGACTCCTACAATTTTATCCCAAATGGTCGGGAATAACCCAGAACCCCTGGGTTCTAAAGATCATAGAAGAAGGGTACAAAATAGAATTTTCCTCCATTCCTCCAGAGAAATTTCTAATAACCCAATACCAAGCAAAAGACCTTCATCAGATCCTTATCCGGGACGTCCAGAAACTACTCAAATTGAGAGCCATTACTCCAGTTCCCCACAACGAAAAATTCAAAGGCGACTATTCAAAAATCTTCTTAGTCAAAAAACCAAACGGTTCCTACAGGACAATAATCAACCTGAAGGTCCTAAACAAGTGGGTGAAATATCGAAAATTCAAGATGGAGTCTATCAGATCGACTATTCCTCTAATAAGGGAAGAGGCATCAATGTGTACGATCGATTTTAAAGGATGCGTATTATCACGTTCCTATCCACCCCACTTACCAGAGATTCCTCAGATTCGCGATTCAGAACGGTCCTTCCATTCTCCACTTCCAGTTTGTCTGCCTCCCTTTCGGCATTTCCTCCGCCCCCAGAATTTTTACAAAAATTATGGCAGAGATCATAGCATTCGTAAGAAGTCAGGGCATAGTAATTATCCCATATCTAGACGACTTCTTGTTGACGGCAGATACTCAGGCAATGAGTGAAGGGGCAGGGCCCTTCTTATAGTCCAGGGTGATCATGGTCAGCCGGGACTGATCTCTCGCACGCTCCCTAGTGGTCACAGCAGGCCAGGACGGGCGCAAATGCTGGCATCTCCGTGGAGGAAGGCGTCAGCAGGTTGAGAGGAGTCTGCGACCGCGGACTTTACAGTATCCCCCCTCTTACACCCTTCTTCTTCTTGGGACCATAGCGAGAGAGGAACTTCTTAATGAGGGTAGGTGCATTGAGGTTCTCCTCTGGCTCCCAGGACCTCTCCTCTGGACCAAATCCCTTCCAATCCACTAGATGGAAGGTTCTTCCTCCTACATTTTTGGTGTCCAGGATCTCCTTAACTTCAAATGTATCTGATGAACCGCAGGAGGTAACTGAAGGACCAGCAGTCCTGGAGTAGCGGTTCAAGACCACAGGCTTCAGGAGGGAAAAATGAGAGGAGTTGGGGATCTTGAGGCTAGGAGGCAGCCAAAGCTTGTAGGAGACAGGGTTGATCTGTTGCAGGATCTCGAAGGGTCCAAGGAACCTGGGAGCAAACTTGTGTGACGGCACCTTCAGCCGGATATTCCTAGAGGACAGCCAGACCTTGGTACCTGGAAGAAACTGAGGTGGCTCTCTTCTCTTTGTGTCCAACTTACGCTTCATGCGGTCGACCGCCAGCAGAATAGAGTATCTGGTTTGCTGCCAGATCTGCAGAGTCAGCTGCGGGCACCTGGGATGTAACTGACACCGGGTGAGAAATTCGTGGGTGTTGGCCGTAAACTATGAAGAACGGTGTGGCAGCAGTGGACTCGCTTGTGTGGTTGTTATAAGAGAACTTGGCCCAAGGAAGAAGCTGCACCCAGTCATCATGCTGCCTGGAGATGAAGTGTCGTAGGTAGTTTTCCATGATCTGATTGATCCTCTCAGCTTGACCATTGGACTGGGGGTCGTAGGCTGAGGAGAAGTCCAACTTTACATCAAAGAGTTTACAGAGGGCTCTCCAGAACTTTGAGGTGAACTGAACCTCCCGATCAGACACGATATGCAGGGGTAAGCCGTGCAGGCGGAAGATGTGTTGGATGAAGAGGTTGGCCAGTCAAGAAGCAGAAGGTAGGCCAGTCAGCAGAACAAAATGAGCCATTTTTGAGAATCAATCCACCACCACCCAGACCGTACTGCATCCAGCAGAGGGCGGCAGGTCTGTGACAAAGTCCATTTCTATATGCTGCCAGGGGGCATTGGGCACAGGCAGCGGCTGGAGCAGACCAGCAGGCCTGGAGTGAGCAACCTTGTTAGATGCGCACACCGTGCAGGACGAGACAAAGTCCATGATGTCTTTGGGCAGCATGGGTCACCAGAACTGATGGGCAATCAGATCTCGGGTTTTACGGGCAGGCACGTGCCCTGCCAGTTTGGAGCTGTGTCCGCAGCGAAGGATTCTCCTCCTGTCTACCAGGCTTACAAAAGTCCTCCCCGGAAGGGTTGTCTCTAACTTGCAGGGGATTAACAGAGATGGTGCAGGACGGATCAATGATATTTTGCGGAGACTCCACGGTGTCCTCTGTTCGAACGACTTGGACAAGGCATCAGCCCTCACATTTTTGTTGGCTGGGCAGTAGTGGAGCACAAGCTAGAAGCGAGCAAAGAACAGTGACCACCTGGCTTGACGGGGGTTCAGCCGTTGGGCCGACTGGAGATAGGTGAGGTTCTTGTGGTCATTATATATCAGGATGGGGTGAACTGCACACTCTAGTAGATGTTTCCACTTCTCCAGAGCCAATTTGATGGCTCATAACTCCTAATCCCCAATAAAGTAATTGTGCTCTGCGGAAAAAAAAAGGTTAGAATAATAGCCATATACCACTGCCTTCCCTTTAGAACCTCTCTGGAACAGAAGTGTGCCTGCACCAACAGGAGGCGTCCACCTCCAAAGAAAAGTGTAGAGATACATCTGGTTGAGGGAGGGTTGAGGCTGACGTGAAGGCACTCTTAAGGCTATTAAATACAGATTCTGCCTCTGGAGTCCACACCTTGGCGTTCATACCTTTCTTGGTGAGGGTGGAGATGGGAGCCATTAGTGAAAGGAAGTGTGGCGAATTCCAAAAAGCGCTGTATGGACCTCAAGCCTTGAGGACATGGCAATTTCAAGACGGGCTTTTCCTTGATCCGAGATGATGTAGGGTAGAGTATTTTTCTCAAACACGCACTTCTTCAGCTTGGCATAGAGGCAATTCTCCCTTAGTCGCAGCAGAACTTGACGGACATGTCTCCAATGAGTCGTCTGATCTGGAGAAAAAATTAAAATGTCATATAGATACACCCTAACACAAACATAGAGAAGGTCTCGGAAGGTATCATTGATGAATTCCTGGAAGACCGCTGAAGTATTACACAGACGGAAGGGCATCACCAGGTATTCTTAGTGCCCATCTTGAGTGTTAAACGCCATCTTCCACTTATCACCTTGACGGATTTGAATCAAGTTGTAAACCCCACGCAAGTCTAGAGAAGATCTTGGCTCCTCGTATGCAGTCAAATAGTTCAGAGATTAGGTGTAACGGATATTTGTTTTTGACCGTGACTTGATTGAGACCACAATAGTCAATGCAGAAGAACCCGGCTCCAGCCGGGGAGGAAGACTTCCGTATGAAACCCCTCTCCAGATTCTCCTTGATGTAGATCGACATGGACTGAGTCTCTGGCAAGGAGAGAGGGTATACCCAGCCACGGGGAGGGGACGCTTCATGAACCAGTTCAATGGGGCAGTCATAAGCCGGGTCTGGAGGTAAAGTCTCAGCCTCCTTCTTGCTGAAGACATCCGCAAATTCAGAGTACTGAGGAGGCAATCCTGCCGACGACTGAGGCAAAGGAAACTGGGCCAGATGGATCTGCAACAGACAGCGATTGCGACACTTGGGACCCCATTGGAGAACCTCTCCGGAACTCCAGTCCAGCTTGGTGGTTTAAGTGGCTTGTGAACTAAGTGGAGTTCTAAAACCGGATTGTGTTGCTGTACTTCTGTATTGTGTTGCTGTATTTCTGTGTTTGTGAATCTGTTTTGATTGCTAGCAAATAGAAGATAGCAAAAACTCACACAATTTAAAAAAAAAATTGTAAATTTTTTTTTTTTTTTTCCCCTTGCAGATTCGTTCCAGCTGAGCAGTTGACGAGGGGGAAGGGGTTAACTGGACACAGGTGGTATAAATTAGTCATCAGACCTCATTTTGAGCTTGCTCTTTCTGAGCTTGGTGGTTTAAGTGGCTTGTGAACTAAGTGGAGTTCTAAAACCGGAGTTGAAAAGAGGAGTTGAAGCCCCAGTAAGTACTCTTCTTTTTCTTTGACAATTGTTCGCTGTTTTGGTGTAACTTGGATAATGGATAGCAAGATTGGAGGTTTTCTTCAGTGCACAGTTTGTCATATGTATACACGACTGGAGCCGGAGTTCCAGGGTGAATATCTCTGTGGCAGATGTGAGCATGTTGTTCACCTGGAAGCTCGTATTAGAGATCTGGAGGAGCAGAATGCAACACTGAGGAGGATAGACAATTTTGAGCGGAGCTTGCTGCTCACAGAGCATGCAGTTAGTGGGTTAGAACTGGAGGGTGAAGACATGGGTGAGCAGGATCAGGTAAGTAGCTGGGTTAATGTAGTTAGGGGCAGTAGAAAGGGGTCAAAGACAAGGAAGGCCGATCCGGTTTCTGGCATTCCAAGCAAAATTGCCAGGTTGGGTGATGATGCGAGGGTGTCAGTCTCAGAAAAGGCAGCCCTAGTGGATACTGATCTCCCTAACAGCCGGGAGAACAGCCCAGCTAGTAGTCGGCGGGATGGTAATGCAGGCAAGCCAAGACAATTGATAGTTGTAGGGGATTCTATAATCAGGAAGACAGATAGAATAATTTGTCGCCAAGACCGCCTCAACCGAATGGTTTGCTGTCTCCCTGGTGCCAGGGTTCGGCATGTGGTGGAACGGGTGGACAAATTGCTGGGAGGGGCTGGTGATGATCCAGCTGTCGTGGTCCATGTCGGTACCAACGACAGAATAAATGGTAGGTGGAGGAGCCTTAAGAATAATTTTAAAGAACTAGGCTACAAGCTGAAGGGAAGGACCTCCAAGGTTGTATTCTCAGGAATACTGCCTGTGCCATGCGCATCACAGGAAAGACAGCGGGAGCTTAGGGAGTTAAATGCATGGCTGAAGTCTTGGTGTAGAGGAGAAGGATTTGGGTTCCTAGAGCACTGGGCTGACTTTTCATTGGGGTACAAACTGTATTCTGCAGATGATTTGCACCTAAATGGAAGGGGGTCCGCTGTGCTGGGGGAGAGAATTCTAGCTGGGGTGGCGGAGTATTTAAACTAGGGCTGAGGAGGGAGGTCAATGTAGAAAAAAAAAGGGGTAGCCAGGTTAGAGAGGGGTCAGACTATATTGGTGGGGGGAGAAACAGAATGTGGGGAGAGGGCTAGACAACAAGATAAGGAGATCCTTTCGTTACAAAACATCAGTGTAAATAAAAAGGACCGATTAATGTCAAATCACATTTCCAATAATAAAAGTGAAAAACTGACAGGCAAGTTAAAGTGTATGTTCACAAATGCCAGAAGTCTAGCAAGCAAAATGGGGGAGCTGGAGGCCTTGATACTGGAAGAAAATATAGATATAGTTGGTGTTGCTGAAACATGGCTGGACTCTTCACATGACTGGGCTGTAAATCTACAGGGTTTTACACTTTTTCGTAAAGACAGGACAAATAGGAAAGGTGGTGGTGTATGTCTGTATGTGAGAAGTGATATGAAGGCGAGTGTGAAAGAGACAATAGTGGGTCAAGACTGTGAGGAGGTTGAAACCTTGTGGGTGGAACTAGAAAGGGAGGTAAACACTGAAAAAATTACTTTTGGTGTAATCTATAGACCCCCCAATATAACTGAGGAGATGGAAGGTCAGATATATAAACAGATGGAGCGGGCTGCACAGGCGGGTACTGTAGTGATAATGGGAGATTTTAATTTCCGGGATATTAATTGGTGTCATGGTTCGGCTTCAACTGCAAAGGGGAGACATTTCCTCAACCTGTTGCAGGAAAATTTTATGGGCCAGTTTGTGGAAGACCCGACTAGAGGTGAAGCTCTGTTGGATCTGGTCATTTCTAATAATGCAGATCTTGTTGGGAATGTCAATGTTCGTGAAAACCTCGGTAACAGTGATCATAATATAGTTACATTTTACCTATACTGTAAAAAACAAACGCAGGCTGGGAGGGCAAAAACATTTAATTTTAAGAAAGCCAATTTCCCCAGGATGAGGGCTGCAATTCAGGATATAGACTGGGAAGAACTAATGTCAAATAATGGAACAAATGATAAATGGGAGATTTTCAAATCTACTTTGAGTTATTCTAGTGCAAAATTTATTCCTACAGGTAATAAGTATAAACGACTCAAATTAAACCCCACATGGCTTACACCTTCTGTGAAAGGGGCAATACATGACAAAAAAAGGGCATTTAAAAAATACAAATCTGAGGGTACAGCTGTAGCCTTTGTAAAATATAAAGAGCTTAATAAAATCTGTAAAAATGTAATAAAATTAGCAAAAATACAAAATGAAAGGCAGGTGGCCAAGGATAGTAAAACAAATCCTAAAAAATTCTTCAAGCATATAAATGCAAAAAAGCCAAGGTCTGAACATGTAGGACCCCTAGATAATGGTAATGGGGAGTTGATCACAGGGGATCAAGAGAAGGCAGAGTTACTAAATGGGTTCTTTAGCTCTGTATATACAACAGAAGAAAGAGCAGCTGATGTAGCCGGTGCCAGTGCTGTTAATATATCAGTTGATATACTGAATTGGATGAATGTAGAGATGGTCCAAGCTAAATTAAATAAAATAAATGTGCACAAGGCTCCGGGACCAGATGGGTTACACCCTAGAATTCTTAAAGAGCTTAGTTCAGTTATTTCTGTCCCCCTTTTCATAATATTCAGAGAATCTCTAGTGACTGGTATAGTGCCAAGGGACTGGCGCAGGGCAAATGTGGTGCCTATTTTCAAAAAGGGCTCTAGGTCTTCCCCGGGTAATTATAGACCAGTAAGCTTAACATCCATCGTGGGGAAAATGTTTGAGGGGCTATTGAGGGACTATATACAGGATTATGTGACAATAAATAGCATTATAAGTGACAGCCAGCACGGTTTTACTAAGGACAGAAGTTGTCAAACTAACCTAATCTGTTTTTATGAAGAGGTGAGCAGAAGTTTAGACAGAGGGGCCGCTGTGGATTTAGTGTTTTTGGACTTTGCAAAGGCATTTGACACTGTCCCCCATAGACGCCTAATGGGTAAATTAAGGACTATAGGTTTAGAAAATATAGTTTGTAATTGGATTGAGAATTGGCTCAAGGACCGTATCCAGAGGGTTGTGGTCAATGATTCCTTCTCTGAATGGTCCCCGGTTATAAGTGGTGTACCCCAGGGTTCAGTGCTGGGACCACTATTATTCAACTTATTTATTAATGATATAGAGGAAGGGATTAATAGCACTATTTCTATTTTTGCAGATGACACCAAGCTATGTAATATAGTTCAGACTATGGAAGATGTTCATGAATTACAGGCAGATTTAAACAAACTAAGTGTTTGGGCGTCCACTTGGCAAATGAAGTTTAATGTAGATAAATGTAAAGTTATGCATCTTGGTACCAACAACCTGCATGCATCATATGTCCTAGGGGGCGCTACACTGGCGGATTCACTTGTTGAGAAGGATCTGGGTGTACTTGTAAATCATAAACTCAATAACAGCATGCAGTGTCAATCAGCTGCTTCAAAGGCCAGCAGGATATTGTCGTGTATTAAAAGAGGCATGGACTCGCGGGACAGGGATGTAATAATGCCACTTTACAAAGCATTAGTGAGGCCTCATCTAGAATATGCAGTTCAGTTCTGGGCTCCAGTTCATAGAAAGGATGCCCTGGAGTTGGAAAAAATACAAAGAAGAGCAACGAAGCTAATAAGGGGCATGGAGAATTTAAGTTATGAGGAAAGATTGAAAGAATTAAACCTATTTAGCCTTGAAAAAAGACGACTAAGGGGGGACATGATTAACTTATATAAATATATTAATGGCACATACAAAAAATATGGTGAAATCCTGTTCCTTGTAAAACCCCCTCAAAAAACAAGGGGGCACTCCCTCCGTCTGGAGAAAAAAAGGTTCAAGCTGCAGAGGCGACAAGGCTTCTTTACAGTGAGAACTGTGAATTTATGGAATAGCCTACCGCAGGAGCTGGTCACAGCAGGGACAGTAGATGGCTTTAAAAAAGGGTTAGATAATTTCCTAGAACAAAAAAATATTAGCTCCTATGTGTAGAAATTTTTCCTTCCCTTATCCCTTCCCTTGGTTGAACTTGATGGACATGTGTCTTTTTTCAGCCGTACTAACTATGTAACTATGTAACTATGTAACTATGTAACTGGGGCATGTAGTCGAAGTCAAGGTAGAGCCGGCTTTGGGCAGAACAAGAAATGAGATTAGCTCCGAATGAAGGGCTCCAACTTGGAGTTTCAGCAGTTTAGTATCCGCTATGATTGAGTCGGGCAGAGGCAGTTCCTTGACCGAGGCAACAGCCAAAGATGTCGCCAGGGGGACTGTGGGCAACTAAAGAAGATCCACTAAGTCTTTCCGTATGAAGTTTGCTGCAAACCCTGAGTCCAGATACGCAGAGAGCGGTGCATCTTTTCAAAAGACACTATGGTCACAGGAATGAATAGTCTCGAAGATAAATTTCTCTCTAGCGCCGTTCCACCTAGGGTTGTCTCTTCAACCAATCCTAGGCACGGGAATTTCGTTTGCTTCTGCGGTCACCAATGCACAACATGGCCTCAAAGGCCGCAATACAGACAAAGTCCTGAAGTCTGTCTGCGGTGTCTCTCCTGGGCTTACAGTTTAAACAGGTCCACCTGCATAGGCTCCTCTGGTGGGAATCTTGCCTCCCGGCGAACTACTTGGGATCGCTCCCGGATCCTCATGTCAATCCGGGTGGCTAGAAGTATGAGGTCATCCAGGGTAGGTGACAGATCATGAGCGGCAAGCTCATCTTTAATTTTAGGAGACAGTCCCTGCAAGAATGTAGCCACCAAGGCCTCATTGTTTCAGGACAGCTCTGAAGGGTCAGCAGAGATGCAGCTGCTGAGGAGACTCGTCCAGGTTCCTCAAAGACCCTGCTAAAAATCTATAGGAAACACTGGAAGTCCTGGGTCTCTGGTCCCTGATGTTCCCAGATAGGATTCGCCCATGCTAGGGCCTTGCCTGTAAGGAGAGAGACAATGAAAGCGATCCTTGCGCCGTCAGTAGAAAATGCTGTGGCATGTAGGCTGAAGTGGATCTGGCACAGAAATCACCTGCAGGTCCTTACATCTCCATCATTTGATGAGGTAGTGGCAGAGAAAATCGTGGGCTAGCGCTGCCAGGAGGTGTAGTTGCGGGGTCAGCACTGCCAGGAGGTGTAGCAGGAGGAACAGCCGGGGTAATCGGAACAGGTTCCTTGATGGCTGCAGCTTGCGCATCCAATTGCTGTGTAATGGAGTTCACCGCCTAGAGGTGCTGGTCCTGTTGTAATTGGCAGACTAGCATATCCGCCTGCATGGCTTGTGATGTCGTCACGGTCTTGGGTTGACCAGCGGGGTCCATGGCCTGAGCGTACTGTCACGAGCTGTGGGTATGTGGACCCACTGGGCCGTACCTCCATAGTGAGATAGCAGCTGGCCAAACAGTGTACCAAGTAAAGTCTATAGTCCGAGCAAAGGTACCTGTGGTAGTACAGAGAGTAGTGATGACTAGGCTCAGATGGGACCTTGGCAGCAGACACCAGGCGTTGTGTAACACAACATGACTCCAACTCTTTTAAGGCACAGGAACAAGGTAGCACAGGATACAGGTAGCAGGAAGGGAAACCCTGGGAACAGGAAAACACTAAGGGACCATTTGCTAGACTGACACGGGAAAACACAACAACGCTCAGGCAATGGATGAAGGGGCAGGTCCCTTATTATAGTCCAGAGTGATTATGGGTTGATTGGACAATTCTAAACATGTGTGCACGCTGGCCCTTTAAGTCCGGGACTGAGCTCGCGTGCGCACCCTAGTGGTCACTACAGGCCAGGACGGCCGCATTTGCTGGCATTTCTGGGGAGGAAGGCGTCGGCAGGATGAGAGGAGTCTGCGGTCTGCGACAGCGGACGTTACAGTACCCAGATGCATAACTTTACATTTATCTACATTAAACCTCATTTGACAAGTGGACGCTCAAACACTCAGTGTGTCCAAATCCGCTTGCAATTCACGAACGTATTCCATAGACTGAACGTTACTACATAGCTTGGTCTCATCTTCAAAAATAGAAATAGTGTTATTAATCCCATCCTCTATATCAGGGGTCTCAGTCAAGCGGGCCGCATGCGGCCCCTGAGGCAGTCATCTGCAGCCTGCAACCCACGGGGAGAGAGTGTTTGGAAGGAGGAGCGCTCCTTCATGACGTCAGTCCTCCGGCAATGCGAACGCATTGGTGAGCTCGCGGGGAGAGGATAGAGCGGTCGGAAGGATGAGTGCTCCTTCATGACATCAGTCCTCCCGCACTGCGAACTCATTGGTGAGCAGTGGCCAGTGGCGAAACTACCGCGGTAGCAGCCGTAGCGGGGGGCCCGCAGCTTGAGGGGGCCCGTGCCGCCAGCCGACACGCCCCCCCATATGCTCGGTGGCGCCGCCAGCAGCCGTTATGACTGCTACAGCGGAAGCGCCGCTACTATGGGGCCCGCGCCGCCGACCCTCCAACAAGTATGGGCCGGGCGACAAAGGCCCTCTCATGCCTGTAGGTGTCGCTAGCACCGGAGGGGGCCCCTGTGGTAGCAACAGCCAAATACATGCATCAGCACCTTACATTGACTCTGATTGGCTAACGGCGCGATGACATCATCGCGCCGCTTCCACGCTTGAAAGGCTCTGATTGTCGGGGCAAGTCATTCTGCCCCGCCAATCAGCGCCATTGGACGACGCTCATTCAGCTCCTGCAGACCCGCTCAGAAGAGAGCATGTCTACATTGCCAGCCAACAGCGTTGGAGCGGGATCATGTGAGTATTTAAAGTTTTTTGGTTTTTTTTCTCATAAAACTGTTAATGGCATTATCTATAGTGGGGGCTCTATCTACAGGGGGGTCTTCTATATGTGGGCCACTATATACAGGGGGGTCTATATGTGGGGCACTAGATACAGTAGTGGTCTGTATGTGGGAATGTGGAGCACAATCTACAGGGGGGCTCCATATGTGGGGATGTGGGCCACTATATACAGGGGGGTCTATATGTGGGCCACTATCTACAGGGGGATCTATATGTGGGGATGTAGGGCACTATCTACAGGGTGGTCTATATGTGGGGCACTATATACAGGGGAGCTATATGTGAGGCACTATACAGGGGTGGGCTATATGTAGAGCACTATAGGGGAGCTATTTTTTAGGGCACTTTCTATAATGGTGGGCTATATGTGGGACACTATATACAGGGGTGGGTTACTTGTGGGGCACTAGCAATAGGGTGGCTATATGTAGGGCACTGTCTACAGAGGTGAGCTATACGTGGAGCACTATCTATAGGGGAAGCTATATGTAGGGCAGCACGGTGGCTCAGCAGTTAGCACTATTGCCTTGCAGCTCTGGAGTGCATATATGGGCACTATCTACAGGGGCTGTATGTGGGACACTATCTACAGGGGCTTCTATGTATGCCACTATCTACAGAGGCTCTATGGGGGTCACTAGCTACAGGGGGCTATGGGGGCACTACATACAGGGGGCACGGTGTGTGTGTGTGTGTGTGTGTGTGTGTGTGTGTGTGTGACAGTGTATGGTACTATTATAATCAGGGACACAGTGTATGGCGCTATTATAGTTAGAGGTGCAAGAGGTGTTGAGAATTTTAACTTTTGTTTATAGGTGCAGAAAAGTTTTAAAAGTGAGAAGCTGAAGACATCTGAGCGGAAAAATGCAGAAATGGGTCATGGCCGGTAGAAATCCATCATAGATGTCTGGACCGGAGGGAGAAGAAAAGAACTAGAATCTGAGACGTCACCGGTGAGTCACTTAATGTAAATGTTTATTCTGCCTCTAATCAGCACTGTAGTCACTGTAAGATCTGCAACGAGATGATTATGATATGATTTGTTTTTGTTAAAGCATCTCCCAGCATATCCTCACCGTTGTTCGGGCCATGCTGGGAGCTGTGGTTTTACGCCGTACAAGCCTATACGGCAGAGGTTGCACTAAATTGAGCTGTATTTTTTCTGGTGTTGTATATATGTACTGATCTTGGTTCTGATGCTGTATGTAAGTACTGAGCTTGGTTCTGGTGCTGCATATACGTATGAGATTGGTTTTGGTGCTGTGTATATTTGTAATAAGTTTTGTTCTGGTGCTGTATATATGTACTGATCTTGGTTCTGGTGCTGTATATATGTACTGAGCTTTGTTCTGGTGCTGTATATATGTACTGAGCTTTGTTCTGGTGCTGTATATATGTACTGAGCTTTGTTCTGGTGCTGTATTTATGTACTGAGCTTTGTTCTGGTGCTGTATTTATGTACTGAGCTTGGTTGTGGTACTGTATATATGTCAGAGGTTGGTTCTGGATCTGTGGTTATATAGGATATATTTATAATAACAAAATTGCAGGGCAGATGGAATTGTTCTCGATTCATTGTATATTTAATGGGAATCTGTCAGGTAGTTTTAACCCCTTGGACCACCACCATGCGGTAATACATGACCTGACAATATTTCCAAACATTCCTGTAATGATGGGGGTAGGGAAACGGACAAGTGAGCCCTAATCTACCCGCCACTCTGTCCCTGCCTACTTGCAACGACACGCCCTAGGCGACGGCGTACAACTGGGCGGCGGTCCCTACGCTCAGTAAGTGCACGAGACAAACAGACAAGGGTACACAAAGCTAAGGGAAATGGGGCAGTTGCCCACGGCAACACCGTGAGCAACAAGAGTGGTGAACGAGCCGAGTCAAACCAGGAGTGTACGAGGTACCAAACGCAGAGCAGGAGAGTAGTCAGTAAGCCAGGGTCAGTATGGAGCAGGATCAAATACTTAGAAGCTGTAGCTGGGCCAGGAAACCACACGAGAAAAATCACAAGCAAAGGAGGAACAGGAAAGGCAGGTTTAAATAGACAGAGGGCGGGAGCTAGCTCCGTCTGGCCAGGCTGCGATAGGCTCTCCCACTCCTAAGCCTGCCATCCTGAGTGGTGGAAGATGGAGTCAGTCTCAGAGACATAGACTCAGGTGCAGACTTATTACCTATGGGCGTATACACAGAAGTTGTGCCTGGCAGATCCTTTACAGTACCCCCCCTTTTATGAGGGGCCACCGGACCCTTTCTAAGTGGACCTGGTTTACTGGGGAAACAAAGGTGGAACTTCCTGACCAATACCCCAGCGGGAACATCCCGGGCTGGTACCCAAGTCCTCTCCTCAGGCCCGTATCCTCTCCAATGGACCAGGTACTGGAGGGAGCCTTGGACCATCTTGCTGTCCACAATCTTGGCCACCTCGAATTCCACCCCCTCGTGGGTGAGAATGGGAACAGGAGGTTTCCTCGAGGGAGCCAAGGACGGGGAGCAGCGTTTAAGGAGGGAGGCATGAAACACGTCGTGTATTTGAAAAGATGGGGGCAACTCCAGTAGGAAGGAGACAGGATTGAGGACTTCAATGACCTTATACGGCCCAATAAACCGGGGCGCAAACTTCTTGGACGGGACCTTAAGGCGCAAGTTCCTAGACGATAACCACACCAGATCCCCGACCATAAACAAGGGGTTAGCAGAACGTCTTCTATCAGCCTGAGTTTTTTGTATGCTCTGGGATGCCTCTAGGTTCTTCTGAACCTGGGCCCAGACTGTGCACAGTTCCCGATGAACGACCTCTACCTCGGGATTGTTGGAACTACCAGGTGAAACGGAGGAGAACCGTGGATTAAACCCAAAATTACAGAAAAAGGGGGAGACCCCTGACGAGTTACTGACCCGGTTATTAAGGGAAAATTCGGCGAGGGGAATGAATGAGACCCAATCATATTGACAGTCAGAGATAAAACACCTTAAATATTGTTCTAGAGATTGATTAGTCCTCTCAGTTTGGCCATTAGTTTCAGGATGGAAGGCAGAGGAGAAGGACAGATCAATCTCCAACTTCATACAGAAGGCTCTCCAAAACAATGAAACAAATTGTACCCCTCTGTCCGAAACAATATTGACAGGGACCCCATGGAGACGCAGGATGTGTTTGACAAACAAGGTAGCTAACGTCTTGGCATTGGGTAGTTTCTTGAGGGGCACAAAGTGGCACATCTTACTGAAGCGGTCTACTACAACCCACACCACCGACTTGCCTTGAGATGGGGGCAAATCGGTGATAAAATCCATGGAGATATGGGTCCAAGGTCTCTGGGGAATGGGCAAAGAACATAGTAAGCCCGCTGGTCGGGACCTGGGAGTCTTTGACCTAGCACAAACCTCACAAGCGGCGACGTAGGCCTTAACGTCTTTAGGCAACCCAGGCCACCAATAGTTCCTGGCAATGAGGTGTTTGGTACCCAGGACGCCTGGATGACCAGATAGTGCGGAGTTATGATTTTCCCTAAGTACCCTTAGCCGGAATTGCAGGGGAACATACAGCTTGTCCTCAGGAAGGTTCCCGAGAGCTGAACCTTGATCAGCCGCAATTTCAGAGACTAAATCAGTATCAATAGAAGAAATGATTATACCAGGAGGCAAAATACAAGCAGGATCTTCCTCCGAAGGAGGGCTGGCCATGAAGCTACGCGACAGTGCATCGGCCTTAATATTTTTAGACCCAGCCCTATAGGTAACCAAAAAGTTGAATCTGGTAAAAAATAGCGCCCATCGAGCTTGTCTCGGGTTTAGCCTCCGGGCAGATTCTAGGAAAACCAGATTCTTGTGGTCGGTAAGGACCGTTACCTGGTGCCTAGCCCCCTCCAGGAAGTGGCGCCACTATTCAAATGCCCATTTAATGGATAAGAGTTCGCGGTTGCCAATATCATAGTTACTCTCAGTGGGCGAAAACTTCCTGGAGAAGTAGGCACAGGGACGGAGATGGGTGAGGGACCTGGTACCCTGGGACAAGACAGCCCCCACTCCCACCTCGAATGCGTCAACTTCCACGATAAATGGCTCCATTTGGTTGGGCTGAACCAGCACCGGGGCCGAGATAAAGCACTTCTTAAGGACCTCAAAAGCCTGGACAGCCTCAGGAGGCCAGTGGAGGAGATCAGCACCTTTGCGAGTGAGGTCCGTAAGAGGCTTAGTGATGACCGAGAAGTTAGCAATAAATCTCCTGTAATAATTAGCGAACCCCAAGAAACACTGTAACACCTTCAGGGAGGCAGGTTGGACCCATTCCGCCACAGCCTGGACCTTGGCGGGGTCCATGCGGAATTCATGAGGAGTGAGGATTTGACCCAAAAATGGTATCTCCTGTACCCCAAACACACATTTTTCGGTTTTCGCAAACCGTTTGTTTTCCCGAAGGACCTGGAGCACCTTCCTGACATGCTCAATGTGGGAGGACAAGTCCTTGGAAAACACCAGTATGTCATCAAGGTACACTACAAGAAATACCCCCAGGTAATCTCTTAAAATCTCATTTATGAAATTCTGGAAGACCGCATGAGCATTACACAACCCAAAGGGCATGACGAGGTATTCGAAATGACCTTCGGGCGTGTTAAACGCAGTCTTCCACTCATCCCCCTCTTTGATGCGGATAAGGTTATACGCCCCCCGTAGATCAAACTTAGAGAACCATTGGGCCCCCTGAACCTGATTAAAGAGATCAGGAATCAAAGGAAGGGGATACTGGTTCCTTACAGTGACCTTATTCAAGTTACGGTAGTCAATGCATGGCCTAAGACCACCATCCTTGTTCCCTACGAAGAGGAAGCCAGCACCTACCGGAGAAGTAGAGGGGCGAATGTAACCCTTGGCCAGGCATTCCTGGATATACTCTCTCATGGCTTCACGTTCGGGACAAGAAAGATTAAATATCCTACCCTTAGGGAGCTTAGCTCCTGGTACCAATTCGATAGCGCAATCCTATTCTCTATGAGGAGGTAACGCTTCGGATTCCTCCTTAGAGAAAACATCAGCGAAGTCCTGAACAAACTCAGGTAGCGTGTTCACCTCCTCAGGGGGAGAAATAGAATTAACAGAAAAACATGACGTCAAGCATTCATTACCCCATTTGGTAAGCTCCCCAGTATTCCAGTCAAATGTGGGATTATGCAACTGCAACCAGGGAAGGCCTAAAACCAAATCGGACGATAATCCCTGCATCAACAGTACAGAGCACTGCTCCAAATGCATGGAGCCAACAAGGAGTTCAAAAACAGGGGTATGCTGAGTAAAATAACCATTAGCAAGAGGAGTGGAGTCGATACCCACTACCGGGACAGTTTAGGCAAATCAATCAAAGGCATAGCTAGAGACATAGCAAATTCCACAGACATGATATTAGCAGAAGACCCTGAATCCACGAAGGCACTGCCGGTAGCAGACCTACCACCAAAAGAGACCGGAAGGGAAGCAAGATTTTATTACGTTTCATATTTACGGGAAATACCTGTGCGCCCAAGTGACCTCCCCAATGATCACTTAGGCGCGGAAGTTTTCCGGCTGCTTATTCTTACGCCTAGGACAGGTGTTCACTTGATGCTTGTCATCCCCACAATAGAAGCAGAGACCATTCTCTACGTTGTCGGGGGGACACGGATGCCCCGAGTTGCATAGGTACCTCCGAGTCTTCCATGGAAGTGTGAAGCAACGGGACCTCGGGAGGCATCATGGGGGAGTCAGAGGGGAAAACACAAAAACTTTCAAGTTGTCGTTCCCTGAGACGTCGGTCAAGTTGTACCGCTAAAGCCATAACCTGGTCTAGGGAGTCAGAAGAGGGATAGCTAACTAGCAGGTCTTTCAGGGCGTTCGACAGACCCAACCTAAACTGGCACCTTAAGGCAGGGTCATTCCACCGAGAAGCTACGCACCACTTCCTAAAGTCAGAACAATACTCCTCAACAGGTCTCTTACCCTGACGTAAGGTCACCAGCTGACTCTCGGCAAAGGCAGTCCTGTCAGTCTCGTCATAAATGAGTCCGAGAGCAGAAAAGAAAAGATCAACGGAGGAAAGTTCAGGGGCGTCAGGAGCCAAGGAGAAGGCCCATTCTTGGGGCCCTTCCTGGAGCCGGGACATAATTATACCCACCCGCTGGCTCTCAGAACCTGAGGAGTGAGGCTTTAAGCGAAAGGAGCACCTACAACTCTCCCGAAAGGAGAGAAAAGTCCTCCGGTCCCCTGAGAACTGATCAGGCAACTTGAGGTGGGGTTCAAGAGGTGAGGTGAGGGGCACTACCAAGGTAGCATCAGGCTGGTTGACCCTCTGAGCCAGGGCCTGGACCTGTAGGGAGAGACCCTGCATTTGCTGGGCCAGGGTCTAAAGGGGGTCCATAGTAGTGTCAGGGACCAGGGTAGACTAGGTATATGGGCTTGTGATTATGTAATGATGGGGGTAGGGAAACGGACAAGTGAGCCCTAATCTACCCGCCACTCTGTCCCTGCCTACTTGCAACGACCCGCCCTAGGCGACGGGGTACAACTGGGCGGCGGTCCCTACACTCAGTAAGTGCACGAGACAAACAGACAAGGGTAAACAAAGCTAAGGGAAATGGGGCAGTTGCCCACGGCAACACCGTGAGCAACAAGAGTGGTGAACGAGCCGAGTCAAACCAGGAGTGTACGAGGTACCAAACGCAGAGCAGGAGAGTAGTCAGTAAGCCAGGGTCAGTATAGAGCAGGATCAAATACTTAGAAGCTGTAGCTGGGCCAGGAAACCACACGAGAAGAATCACAAGCAAAGGAGGAACAGGAAAGGCAGGTATAAATAGACAGAGGGCGGGAGCTAGCTCCGTCTGGCCAGGCTGCGATAGGCTCTCCCACTCCTAAGCCTGCCATCCTGAGTGGTGGAAGATGGAGTCAGTCTCAGAGACATAGACTCAGGTGCAGACTGATTACCTATGGGCGTATACACAGAAGTTGTGCCTGGCAGATCCTTTACAATTCCCTTGTATTTTTTTTTCAGATGCAGCAAAATTCTTAAAATCAACTTTTAAAACGGCGCACACTATATGCTAATTACTCATTAGAGGGTCATGGGGTGGTGCCGCTATCCTGAGGAGTTACATAGTCCTGCCTCCAAACCCACTTTTCCATGTTTTAGTGACATCTCCCTGGCCGAAACAACTTTCTCGGATGCGCCATTGTCTTGTGGGGGCTGTGCTGCACTTTCTACTAAGGGGGGGGGGCTGTCTGGCACTATATACAAGGGAGGGTGGCTGTGTGTCACTATATACAGTGGGAGCTGTATAGCGCTATATACAGTGGGGGCTTTATGGTGTTATCCACCGTGGGGCTGTATGGCACTATCTAGAGGGGGGGGGCGCTATCTACAAATGGGGTGTGACACTGTCTATAGGCGGGGCTATATAGGACTGTCTACAGGGGGGCTGTATGGCACATTCTACAGGGGGCACTATTTATAAGGGGGGCTGCTTGTGGCACCCGGGTGGGGGGGGGCCCTGGTCAAGAGTTTGCTATGGGACCCAGTCTTTCCTAGTTACGCCCCTGGCAGTGGCCCAAATGTCCCATGTAGTGGAAACCCCCTGTAGTAGCGCCCCACACACCCCACTTTTGACAGTTCTACACACCCCAGTCGAGGAGGGCGTCTTAATGGAGCTACCTACATGGAGGTGGCGTGTGGCGCTGTCAGCAGGGTGGGGTGTGTTGGGCCCATTCTACAGAAAAGGAATCCCAGGCCAGTGCATCGGCATGCTCTGACTTGGGATTCCACTCCTATAGGGGGGATGTGGTACTATCTATAGGGTGTGTGTGTGTGTGTGTGTGTGTGTGTGTGTGTGTGTGTGTGTGTGTGTGTGTGTGTGTGTGTGTGTGTGATGATCTACAGTGGTTTGTGACACTATCTACAGAGGGCAGTATGGCACTACAGAGGGCACTGTGGCACTATCTACACAGGGCACTGTGACACTATCTACAGAGGGCAGTGTGTGGCATTGTAGATAGTACCACACTGCCCTCTGTAGATAGTGCCACACTGCCCTCTGTAGATAATGCCATACACTTCCCTGTGTAGATACAGCCCTCTGTAGATAGTGTCACAGTGCCCTCTGTAGATAGAGGGCAGTGTGTGGCATTATCTACACAGGGCAGTGTGTGGCATTATCTACAGAGTGCAGGGTGTGGCATTATCTACAGAGGGCAGTGTGTGGCATTATCTACAGAGTTCAGTGTGTGGCATTATCTACAGAGGGCACTGTGACATTATCTACAGAGTGCAGTGTTTGGCATTATCTACAGAGGGCAGTGTGGCCATATCTATAGAGGGCAGTGTGGCCATATCTATGGAGGGCACTGGCAACATCTACAGAGGGCACTGTGGCAGCATCTACAGTGGGCACTGTGGCAGCATCTGCAGAGGGCACTGTGGCATTATCTACAGAGGGCATTGTGGCATTATCTACAGAGGGCATTGTGGCATTATCTACAGAGGGTACTGTGGCAGTATCTACAGAGGACCCTGTGGCACTATCTGCAGAGGACTCTGTGGCACTATCAAAAAAAGGGCTGCCCAATCTTGTAATTTGTGTGTCTGCCAAACGCTGCCAACTGAGCTGCCGGACTGCATTTAGCGACACTTAAACTGGAAAACTGGATTGTTGAAATAAGCACGTGGAGAAATCTCTCAAATTTTAAACCTAGCGGTATTATTATAGTAATGTAATATTGTTTATAGTAGTTCAAATAACTAATTGATTAACAATAATTTTGTATTGTATCAAATTTGAAAGTAATGTGGCCCATCAACTTCCCATTTTTTCTATATGTGGCCCAATTAACCGGCCGAGTTTGAGACCCCTGCTCTATATCATTAATAAATAAGTTAAATAGTAGTGGTCCTAGCACGGAACCGTGGGGTACAACACTTATAACTGTGGACCATTCAGAGTAGGAATCATTGACCACAACTCCCTGGATACGGTCCTTGAGCCAATTCTCAATCCAATTTCAAACTATACTTTCTAAACCTATAGTCCTTAATTTACCCATTAGATGTCTATGCAGTGTCAAATGCCTTTGCAAAGTCCAAAAACACTATATCCACAGTGGGCCCCTCTGTCTAGGCTTCTGCTCACCTCTTCATAAAAACATATCAGGTTAGTTTGACAGCTTCTGTCCTTAGTAAAACCGTGCTGGCTGTCACTTATAATACTGTTTTTTTTCCACATAATCTTGTATATAGTCCCTCAATAGCCCCTCAAACATTTTCCCGATGATGGATGTTAAGTTAACTGGTCTTTAATTACCAGGGGAAAACCTAGAGCCCTTTTTGAAAATAGGCACCACATTCGCCCTGCGCCATTCCCTTGGCACTATATCACTAGAGAATCTCTAAATATTATGAAGAGGGGGACAGAAATAACTGAACTAAGCTCTCTAAGAAATATGATATCATACATTATATGCCTCTTATTTCCACTGCTTCCTGCTCTCCCCACCTCTTCCTATCTCTGGCAGGATTGTGTTTCAAATGCTGGGATGCAAATAGATGGTACCATTGTGCCATTGACCTGGTAGCCAATTCTACTCCTCCTTGGGGCAGGGTATATACATTGTCTGTGCCTTACACAGAAGCTATGTCTCAATACATTAACCCCTTCCCGCATTTTCACGTACAGTTACGTGATTGGAGCTGGTGTTTTCAGGCAATTCCACGTAACTGTACGTGAAGGAGATGGAGCTGGCTCAGGAGCTGAGCCAGCGACATAACCGCCGGATGACAGCTATATGTTACAGCTGGCACCCTAAGGTATCGTCCAAGACCGGAGCTAGCCTCCGATCCGACCGATTAACCCCTCATATGCTGCGTTCAATAGTAATCGCAGCATGTGAGGAGTTTATAGCCACCGGCACCCGAGCAACGTGATCGCTGGGTTGCTGGTGTCTGCAAAGGCGATCGGAGGCCTAATACTTACCTCCCGGTCTGCCAGCAACTAAATCCTCCTATGCCCCGTCGTTGGCGGGGCCCAAAAGGCTTCCGGTACCATCGGCAAGATGGCGCCGGCTCAGAAGCTGAGCCGGCATCATCAGAAGTGGGTGTCCGCTGTATGTTACAGTGTACATCCGACTGTAAAGGCAGGAACCGGAGCTAGCTCCGATTCCTGCCATTAACCCCTTCAATGCAGCGATCCAATCCGATCGCTGCATCAAAGTGGTTTGTATCAAATCGGCAGCCTGCCATGCGATGGTAAGGCTGGTGACTGCTACTATGGCAACAGGAGGCCTAACAATTGCTTCGTATCTGCCATTACGGAAGCCGATTAGGCCCCGTGAACAACTGACAGTTTTAATACATTGAACTACATAGGTAGTGCAATATATTCGAACATAAAACAAAAAGTTGGACCTTCAAGTCCCCAAGTGGGACTAAAGAAAAGTGTAAAAAAAGTAAAAATAAAAGTTGTAAAAAATACGATAAAAGTTTCAAGTATTAAAATAAAACACAATCGCCCTTTTTCCCTTATCAAGTCATTTATTATTGAAAAAAATAATAAAGCCATACATATTTGGTATCGCTGCGACCGTAACGACCTGAAATATAAAAATATTATGTTATTTATTCCGCAAAGTTAACGCTGTAAAAAAAAAAACTAAAAAATACTGACATAATTGCTATTTTTGGTCACTTTCTCTTCCAAAAATTGAAACAAAAAGTGATCAAAAAAGTCGCATGTACCCAAAAATGGTACCTATAAAAACTATAGCTCGTCTCACAAAAAACAAGCCCTCATACAGCTCCGTCGACGGAAAAATAAAAAAGTTATGCCTCTCACAACTTGGCAACAGAAAAAATCCATTCTCTTTACAAAAGTTATTTTATTGTGCAAAAAGTTGGAAGACATAAAGTTCTATAAATTAGGAATCGCCAGAATCGGACTGACCTGCAGAATAAAGGTAACATGTAATTTATAACGCGTGGTGAACGCTGTATAAAAACAACTAAAAAAATATGCAAGAATTGCATTATTTTTGGTCACCTTGCCTCCCAAATAAAAAAGGATAACAAGTGATCAAAAAGTCGCATGTTTCCCAAAATGGTACCAATAAAAACTACAGCTCGTCCCGCAAAAAAACAGCCCACATACCAATACGTCTATGAAAAAATAAAATTAGTTAAGGCTCCAATTACTCTGGAAAGAAATAATATGCAGTTGTGCCGAGCCGAGGGAAACATTTCTTCTGTTTCAAGTGGTGAATTATCAAGGCCCCTAACATTAGGGAACCAGTAAGGGGAGGGCCCAAACATATCTGCTGGAAGCGAGGGCGTCCGTTTTATACCGGGACAACACTTTCCCAGCAAAATTCCCCAAACTGCAAAGATGCTGAGAGTGGACCAAAAGGAAAAGAAGTAAGAACCATTTATTAGTGCGACACCGGCCTATGCAGAAAGGATTGTGTCACAGCGTAACAAATATCTATGCATTATTTTATTGTTTTTTTTTACCCCATTATTATACCACCTGACTATGCCCCTTATATACTCCGCCCAGCTTACATGTACCCCCACATTATAAACTGAAACACCAGTAAGACTCCAAACAAAACTACTACCAAGCAAAATCCACGCTCCAAACGCCAAATGGTGCTACCTACCTTCTGAACCCTACAGTGTGCCAAAACAGCAGTTTACTTCCACATAAATGGCATTGCCATACCCGGGAGAACCCTTTTACCAATTTTTGGGGTGGGTGTCTCCAGTGGCACAAGCTGGGCACGACATATTTGCCACTGAAATAGCATATCTAGGGAAAAATTAAAATTTTTACTTTGCACCTTCCGCAGCGCAATCATTCATGGAAAAGGCCTGTGGGGTGAAAATGCGGACTACACCCCTTAATAAATGCCTTGAGCGGTGCAGTTTCCAAAATGGGGTCACTTCTCAGCCGTTTCTTTTATTATTTCACATCAGAGCCTCTGCAATTGTGATCCAATACTTTGTAAATTGCCAAATTAGGCCTTAATTTTACATGGTACTCTTTCACTCCTGAGCCTTGTCGAATGTCCAGGCAAAAGATTAGGGCCACATGTAGGGTGATTCTAAAACCGAGAAACACAGCATAATAATAAGAGAGCGGTCTTGTTATGGTGGCACAAGCCGGGCACCACATATTGGCATGTCTATGGAAATAAACCCATTTTCACTCTGCAACATCGAGTGCACACCAATTTCTGCCAATCACCTGCGGGGTTAATATGCTCACTAGACCCCTAGAGGGGTGTAGTTTCCAAAATGGGGTCACTTCTGGGGGGAATCCACTGTTTTGGTCCCACAGGGACTTTGCAAATGCGACATAGCGCCTTGAAACCAATCCAGCAAAATCTGTACTCCAAAAGCAAATGGCGCTCCTTCCCTTCTGAGCCCTACTCTGTGCCCAAACAGCCGTTTATGACCACATATGGGGTATTGCCGTACACAGGAAAAGTTGCTTTACAAGTGTTGGAGTGCTTTTTTTCATTTATTTATTAAGAAAATGAAAAATGTTCAGCTGAAGCTACGTCTTATTGAAGAAAAAGGATTTTTTTTATTTTCACTGCCCAATTCTAATAAAATCTATGAAACACCTGTGTGGTCAAAATGCTCACTACACCCCTAGATTAATTCCTCAAGGGGTGTAGTTTTGTGAATCGAGTCACTTTTGGGGAGTTTCCACTGTACTGGTACCTTAGGAGCTTTGCAAAAGTGACATGGTGTCAAGAAACCAATCCAGCAAAATGTGTGCTCCAAAAGCCAAATGGCGCTCCTTTCCTTCTGATCCTTGCCGTGTGCCCAAACAGCAGTTTATGACCACAAATGGGGTATTGCCGTACTCCAGAGAAGTTGCTTTACAAATGTTGGGGTTGTTTTATTCCTTTATTTGTTGAGAAAATGAAAAATTTTGAGCTAAAGCTACGTCTTATTGGAAAAAAAGGATTTTATTTATCTTCACTGCCCAATTCTAATGAAATCTATGACACACATGTGGGGTCAAAATGCTCACTACACCCCTAAATGGATTCTTAAAGGGGTGTAGTTTCCTAAATGGAGTCACTTTTTTCTCGTTTTCACTGTTCTGGTCCCTTAGGGGTTTTGCAAATACGACGTAGTCTCCGCAAATCATTCCTGCTAAATTTCAGCTCCAAAAGCCAAGTGGCGCTCTTTCCGTTCTAAGCCCTGCCGTGTGTCCAAACAGCCATTTATGACCAGATGTGGGGTATTGTTTTACTCGGGAGAAATTGCTTTACAAATGTAGTGGTGCATTTTCTCCTTTAGTCCTTGTGGAAAATAGAAAAAATTAGCTAAAACTACATTTTCTTTGAAGGAATGTAGTTTCATTTTCACGGCATACTTCCAATAATTTCTGCAAAAAAACTGCGGGTCAAAATGCTCACTATACCCCTAGATAATTTCCCCAAGGGGTATAGTTTCCAAAATGGGGTCACCTTTGGGGGATTTCCACTGTTTTGGCACCACAAGAGCCTTTCAAACCTGACATGGTGCCTAAAATATTTTCTAATAAAAAGGAGGCCCCAAAATCCTCTAGGTGCTCCTTTGCTACTGAGGCCTGTGCTTCAGTCAATAAGTGCACTAGGGCCACATGTGGGGTATTTCTAAAAACTGCAGAATCAGGGCAATAGATATTGAGTTGTGTTTCTCTGGTAAAACTTTCTGTGTTACAAAAAAAATAGATGAAAAATGAATTTCTGCAAAAAAAAAAAGAAGAAATTTGAAAATTTCACATCTACTTTGCCTTAATTCCTCTGAAACGTCTAAAGGGTTTGGAAACTTTCTAAATGCTGTTTTGAATACTTTGAGTGGTGACGTTTTTAAAATGGGGTGACTTATCGGGGGTTTATAAAATATAAGGCCCTAAAATCCAATTCACAATTGAACTGGCCCCTGTAAAAATAGCCTTTTGAAATTTTCTTGAAAATGTGAGAAATTGCTGCTAAAGTTCTAAGCCATGTAACGTCCTAGAAAAATAAAAGGATGTTCAAAAAACAATGCCAATCTAAAGTAGACATATGGGTGATGTTAATTAGCAACAACTTTGTGTGGTATTAGTATCTGTCTTACAAGCAGATACATTTAAATTAAGAAAAATGCTAATTCTTGCAATTTTTCGCAAAATGTTGGTGTTTTTCACAATTAAATACTTAATGTATCGAGCAAATTTTGCCAGTAACATAAAGTCCAATGTGTCACGAGAAACCAATCTCAGAATCGCTTGGATAGGTAAAAGCATTCCCAAGTTATTACCACATAAAGTGAAACATGTCAGATTTTAAAAAATTGGCTGTGTCCTGAAGGTCAAAACAGGCTGCGTCCTTTAGGGGTCAAAGAGGCTCTGTCACCAGATTATAAAATCCCTATCTCCTATTGAATGTGATCGGCGCTGCAATGTAGATAACAGCAAAGTTGTTGTTTTTTTTAAAAAACTATCATTTTTGCCCAAGTTATGAGCAATTTTATATTTATGCAAATGAGCTTTTCAATGGACAACTGGGCGTGTTTTCTCATTTTACCAACTGGGCGTGTATTGTGTTTTTACCAACTGGGCGTGTATTGTGTTTTTACCAACTGGGCGTGTATTGTGTTTTTACCAACTGGGCGTTGTGAATAGAAGTGCTTTTGGACCAATGGGTTGCTCCCTCTGTGGGAGCGGTGCTGCGGTGGCGGGGGCCGCCATGCGGTGCTGCAGCCGATAGAGTAGGGACCCACTTAAAAGAGGTCGCCGTGAAGTGGCAAGTGGGCTTATACAGTTTGATCAAAATGTTTACAAAGAACCTCACGTTCATGTTTCTAAATTATGCCTAGCGGCTCAGATCAACGTATATATTGTGGATTGTGCGGTCCATGTCTAGTTTCTCACAATGCTGAGAAGTGTATGACGCTGACAAATCAGCATCATACACTTCTCATCGTTCCCACCCAGCTTCTTTCACTGCAGACACACAGCGTGTCGTCACCCACAGGTCCTTCAACCTTGTTGTCGGACAAAGAAGATAAATCAGCTCCAGGCGTCCAAAAGGTTAATATGCTCGTCTCTAGGGAGTTTGCTATGCTTACCTGCACATACCCTGCACTGTACCCTCTGACGCCTGGAGCTGATGTATCTACTCTCTTCCGACGCCAAGGTTGAAGGACCTGTGGGTGACCTCATCGTTCCCACCCAGCTTATTTCACTGCAGACACACAGCGTGACGTCACCTACAGGTCCTTCAACACAGCGGAGCATTTTATAAAGAGAGATTAAAAAAAACTTCCCAAGAAACATCAACTCTTTTAGTTTCACTTTAAGCCATTCCTGTCTAATAAACCTATTAAAACTGTAAAATAACTAAAATGAATCATGCTGCAGTTTTTCCATTTAAAGAAAAATTTCCATCCTCCTCATCAGAAAACTAAGATCAGACCTGTCTCTTTCTGTAAGGCAATTTGCTGCTCATAGAGCCCTACCCCACAGCTCTGTCACTAATCAGAAGCCAGATCCTACATTTTAAACCCTGACCCTGAACTGATTTTCCCAAAAGACGTCAGAAAAAAGCAGCAAGGGTAAAATCTGTGTTGGACAAGTGGATAAAGGCCTGTCCCACATGTAGTCCTATGACCATGCTTCCGGTGTTTATCTCGGATTTGGTTATCTCCACTCCACCTTCCTGTAGAATATGATGTCATACATTATATGCCTCTTATTTCCACTGCTTCTTGCTCCCCCCACCTCTCTGTCAGGATTGTGTTTCAAATGCTGAGACGCAAATAAATCGTGCCATTGTGCCATTGACCTGGTAACCGATTCTGCTCCTCCTCGGGACAGGGTATACCCTTTGTCTGTTCCTGAGACAGAAGCTACGTCTCATACATTAAGGAAAACCTAGAGAAGGATTTCATCTGTAAATGCTCTACTCCAGCTGACAAAAACTTACTTCTTTCTCCACTTTCGTACTGCTGTCTTACTGGATATGTCTAAGCTTTAAAGCTTTGGCAAATAAGGTCAGATTACTTTGTATCTGACTTACTTCTTATAAAAACTCATTGACATTCATATGTTCTCCTTCACTAATCAAAAGCCTGATCCAATATTTGAGGCCTTGCCCCTGAATTACCGTTCCCAAAAGATTTCTGAAAAAAAAATCAACAAATGTGAAAAACACCAAAATTTAGAGAAAATTTGCAAAAATTAGCATTTTTCGAAATGTAAATGTATCTGCTTGTAAAACAGATAGTAATACCACACAAAATACACCGTGTTCAAAATTATTATGCACATTGGATTTAAGTGTCAAACATTTAATTATTAGTTTTTTAATTAAACTCATGGATGGTATTGTGTCTTAGGGCTCTTTGGATCATTGTAATCAATCTCAGACACCTGTGATAATTAGTTTTCCAGGTGTGCCCAATCAAAGGAAAACTACTTAAGAAGGACGTTCCACATTATTAAGCAGGCCACAGGTTTCAAGCAATATGGGAAAGAAAAAGGATCTCTCTGCTGCCGAAAAGTGTGAAATAGTGCAATACCTTGGACAAGGTATGAAAACATTGGATATTTCAAGAAACCTTAAGCGTGATCATCGTACTGTGAAAAGATTTGTGGCTGATTCAGAGCACAGACAGGTTCGTTCTGATAAAGGCATAATGAGGAAGGTTTCTGCAAGACAAATGAATAGGATTAGGAGAGCAGCTGCTAAAATGCCATTGCACAGCAGCAAACAGGTATTTGAAGCCGCTGGTGCCTCTGGAGTCCCGCGAACCTCAAGGTGTAGGATCCTCCAGAGGTTTGCAAGTGTGCATAAAGCTATTATTTGGCCACCCCTAAACAATGCTCACGAGCAGAAACGGTTGTAGTGGGCTCAGAAATACATGAAGACTAATTTTCAAACTGTGTTGTTTACTGAAGAGTACTGTGCAACCCTGGATGGTTCAGATGGATGGTTGGTGAATGGCCACCATGTCCCAACAAGGCTGCGACGCCAGCAAGGAGGTGACGGAGTAATGTTTTGGGCTGGAATCATGGGGAGAGAGGTGGTAGGCCCCTTTAGGGTCCCTGACGGTGTGAAAATGACCTCTGCAAAGTACGTAGAGTTTATGACTGACCACTTTCTTCCGTGGTACAAAAAGAAGAACCGTGCCTTCCATAGCAAAATTATCTTCAGGCATGACAATGCACCATCTCATGCTGCAAAGAATACCTCTGTGTCATTGGCTGCTATGGGCATAAAAGGAGAGAAACTCATGGTGTGGCCCCCATGTTCCCCTGACCTCAACCCTATTGAGAACCTTTGAAGCATCCTCAAGCAAAATATCTATGAGGGTGGGAGGCTGTTCACATCAAAACAGAAGCTCTGGGAGGCTATTCTGACATCCTGCAAAGATATTCAAGCAGAAACTGTCCAAATACTCACAAATTCAATGGATGCAAGAATTGTGAAGGTGACATCAGAGAAGGGGTCCTATGTTAACATGTAACTTGGCCTACTATGTTTTTTTTTATTTAAAAGAGCTTTTGATTTCTGCAAATATGACCTCCTGATGCTGCAAATTCAACAAATTACCATTTCAGTTCTCTTTACAACCTTTAAAATGTTTTGATCTCTGTTGTGCATAATAATTTGAAATAGTGCATTTTGAGTTTTTTACTTCTAAAAAAAAACCTGTTATCATTAGATTTGTCCAATAAAATTCACATTATACTCCAACGATTGATGGCTTGAAGATTATACTGACTGTCATTTGCATCGACTATTTAGGAAAATCTGCGAAAAATAACATTTGCATAATAATTTGGAATTTGGTGTATGTATATGTGTGTGTATATATATATATATATATATATATATATATATATATATATATATATACAGGGGCGGATTAAGGGTACCATGGGCCTCGGGCACTTTTTCAGGTCTGCCCCCCCCCCAGCCGCGGACTCCGAAGACCCTGTACCGTATATATTTGCAGATTTCTGTTTAGGCGGCCACAGACCTGACATGGTTTTAATTTAGCTGTAAAAGCAGAATGAGTTTTATATAGAATAAAGAAACCAAAATACTTTGAGACACTGAAGTGGTCAGGAGCTTTATAACTTTTTTATTTTTACGTTAATGGAGGGATGTGTGCAGGACTTTTTTTTTGCGGGAGGAGTTATAGTTTTTAGTGGCACCATGTAAAGTACCATATAATGGGTGAATTTGAAATAACTGAGATTCCTTCATGGTTTTTTTGATTTAGTTTTTACTGTATATATTTACCTTCTCTTAACCCGTTAGTGACCGCCAATACGCCTTTTAACAGCGGCCACTAACGGGCTTTATTCTGATGCATATGCCTTTTTACGGCACTGCATCAGGATAAAGTAAACAGAGCAGGGAGCCGTCAGGTAGCTGAGGGCTGGGGGCGTCCCTGCTCTGCCGTGTGAGATCGATATAAGTATCGATCTCACATGTTTAACCCCTCAGATGCGGTGCGCAATAGCGAGCACCGCATCTGAGTGGTTTTGGAGAGAGGGACGGAGCTCCCTCTCCCTCCCACCGACACCTGGCGATAAGATCGCCGAGTGTCAGTGTCTTATATGGCAGCCGGGGGCCTAATAAAGGCCCCCAGGTCTGCCTGTCATGAATGCCTGCTAGATCATGCCTCTGGCATGACCTAGCAGATGCCTGTCCGTTTTAAACGGACAGGCAGTAATACACTGCAATACAGGAGTATTGCAGTGTATTATAATAGCGATCGGAGAATCGCATAGTGAAGTCCCCTAGTGGGACTAGTAAAAAAGTTAAAAGAAAGTTTAATAAAGTTAATTTTAAAAAAAAATGTGAAAAAAAATGAAAAACCCAGCTTTTCCCCTTACAAAATGCTTTATTTTTAAAATCCAAAATAAATTAAAAAAGTTAAGCATATTTAGTATCGCCGTGTCCGTAACGACCCCGACTATAAATCTATTACATTATTTAACCCGCACGGTGAACGCTGTAAAAAATTTAATAAAAAAACTATGGAAAAATTGCTGTTTTCTGTGAATCCTGACTTAAAAAAAATGTTATAAAAAGTGATCAAAAAGTCGCATCTACTCCAAAATGGTACCAACAAAAACGACAAGTCTTCCCGCAAAAAAAAAGCCCTCATGCAACTGCATCGGCGGAACAATAAAAACGTTACGGCTCTTCAAACATGGAGACACAAAAACAAATAATTTTGAAAAAAAAAGCGTTTTTACTGTGTAAAAGTAGTAAAACATACAAAAACTATACAAATTTGGTATCGTTGCAATCATAACGACCCGCTGAATAAAGTTATTGTGTTATTTATATCACACGGTAAATGGCGTAGATTTAAGACGCGAAAAAGCATGGCGAAATTTCAGGGTTTTTTCTATTCCCCCCCAAAAAAAAGTTTTATAAAAGTTAATCAATAAATAATATGTACCTTGAAATGGTGCTATTAAAAAATACAACTTGTCCCGCAAAAAACAAGACCTTATACAGCTATGTCGACACAAAAATAAAAGAGTTATAGCTCTTGGAATGCGACGATGGAAAAACTTAAAAAATGGCTTGGTCATTAAGGTTTAAAATAGGCTGGTCATTAAGTAGTTAAGGTAAAAGTAGATTTAACATATATACTTTTAACTTAAGAGAAGGTAAATATATACAGACCCAGAACCAAGCTCAGCACATATATACAGCCCCAGAACCAAGCTCAGTACATATATACAACACCAGAACCAAGCACAGTACATATATACAGCACTAGAACCAAGCTCAGTACATTAATACAGCCCCAGAAGCAAGCTCAGTACATTAATACAGCACCAGAACAAAGCTCAGTACATATATACAGCACTAGAACAAAGCTCAATACATATATACATCCCCAGAACCAAACTCAGTACATATATACAATGCTAGAACCAAGCTCAGTATATATATATATATATATATATATATATATATATATATATATATATATAATGCTAGAACCAAGCTCAGTATATATACAGCACCAGAACCAAGCTCAGTACATGTATACATCCCCAGACCCAAGCTCAGTACATTGGTTCTGGGGATGTATTACACTGTATACACTGCGCTCTTGAATATAATAGTACTATACACTGCGCCCCTGAATATAATAGTACTATACACTGTGCTCCTTAATATAATAGTACTATACACTGTACTCCTGAATATAATAGTACTATACACTGTGCCCCTGAATGTGTGTGTGTGTGTATAGGAGACAGCATATCTATTGTACTACGACCCTACAAACTATGGATAGAATTAGATACAGTGACTCAACAGACTGTATCACACATTATAGGATTAGATACAGTAGCTCAACAGACAGTATCACACATGATAGGATTAGATATAGGGACCAGCTCGCTGACATTGCGGTTCCAGCGCTGGACCCAGAAAAGGTAAGTATAAGAATTGTTTTGCTTTTTTATGTGTTACTAATTATTTTTGTGTGTTTGTATTATTTTACAGGTTCGGTTGTTGGACTACGTCGGATTCGAGGACTACTTCACTAGTAGCGTTTTTTTATTCTCACTAAAATGGTTAATGAGGGTTGTGTTTGTTCTTTTATTTCAATATAATATTTTTTCTATGTCCTTGTATGTTTTTAAAATATATTATTATCGCCTTAACAGCTGCTGGCTGATTGACAACATCCATTACTAAGGCGAGGCTTAATATTAGCAGGCAGAGAGGCTAACACTAACCCCCATTACCCCGGTACCCACCGCCACCAGTGGTACAGGGAAGAGCCGGGTACGACGATAATATCAGCCTGGGAAAGGCCAAAAACAGTGACGCTTCCACCCCCCCTGGTAATGCTAGGCTGCTGCTGTTGTATCCGGTGGGGTCCCCCCCATTTTTCATAACCAGCCAGATTCAAGAAAGCAGCAGCAGGTTAACATTACCAGGGTGAAGGGCCACCGTTTTTGGCCTTTCCCAGCCTAATAATACCATCTTGCGGCCGCCCCATTGTCCGACCATCACTACAGATGGTCAGATACTGGATCATACCCGCCTTTTCCCGACACCCCTGGTGGCGGTGGGTACCGGGGTAATAATGGGGGTTAGTGTTAGCCTCTGTACCGGCTAACACTAAGCCTCGCCTTAGTAATGGACGCTGTCAATCAGCCGGCGTCCATTACTAAGGCGGTAGTAATAAAGTTTAAAAAACAAACAAAGACATAGAAAAAATATTTTATTGAAATAGAAAACACCCAGACAACCCTCATTAACCATTTTATTGATAATAAAAACGCAATCATCAAAGTAGTCCTCGAATCCGACGTAGTCCAACGACCAAACCTGTAAAAAACACAAACACAACAAAAATGATTAGTAACACATGTGGTAGGCTTAGGTACAGGGCCCATGTGTGATACTGTCTGTCAAAATACAGGGTCCAGCAGACAGTAATCTTATACAGTACATGTGGTAGGCTTATATACAGGGCCCATCAGACAGGGTTACACATGGGCCCTGTATCTAAGCCTACCATGTGCTTATGTAAGATGCTTATATACAGGGCCCATCAGACAGGGTCACACATGCGCCATGTATCTAAGCCTACCATGTGCTTATGTAAGACGCTTAGATACAGGGCCCATCAGACAGGATCACACATGGGCCATGTATCTAAGCCTACCATGTGCTTACGTAAGATGCTTAGATACAGGGCCCAGCAAACAGGATCACACATGGGCCTTGTATCTAAGCCTACCATGTGCTTATGTAAGATGCTTAGATACAGGGCCCAGCAGACAGGATCACACATGGGCCTTGTATCTAACCTACCATGTGATTGGCTTAGATACAGGGCCCAGCAGACAGCATCACACAATCTGTGATCCTGTCTCATGGGCCCTCTAAGCCTGCAACATCGTAGGCTTAAAAGGAATTGTCCAGTCCCTAAACATTGATGGCCTATCCTCAGGATAGGCCATCAATAGCTGATGACTTGGGGTCCGTCTCCCAGGACCCCCGCCTCTCACCTGTTTTGAAGGGGCCGCAGCACTCTTACGACAGCTGCTTCCCCTTCATGTCACTTAGTCGCTCACGCTGTGTATCGCCGACATGGATTCACAATGTGAGCAAGTGACCGGAATGAAGGGGAAGCACCAGCTCTCGTACGAGCGCTGCGTCCCCTTCAAAATAGGTGATTGGCGGCGGTCCTGGGAGTTGGACCCCGCCAATCAGCTTTAAGCAGAATATGAAACTTGCCCTGCTCTTCAGCTGCGGCGGATGTCCTGACTCTGAACTACATGATGGTGGTGACGTCATGCGCTGCGCACCGGAAACAGGAAGGTAAGTACTGTAGTTACTATAGTAACGGGCCCGCGGCTCCCGTTACTTTAGTAACTTTTTACTGTGTAGTGCGGCCCCTCTAGCTACGCCACTGGTTGGGTGAGCAGTCCCGCTTGACTCCGGTTCTCCAAACCGGCTGTAATTTTAACAGCCGGTAAGGGGGAACCGGGGCGAACTGGGCCCACTTCCAGCCTCGGGCCCGGGCATTTGCCCATATTGCCCTCATTATAATCCGCCCCTGTATGTATATATATATATATATATATAAAATATGTTTTTAAAGGTGTACATAGCCTTTAAACTGTAACTAAACTTTTATCATGTCATTGTAATGACAGGGTAGGGAGACAGACAGGTGAGCCCTAATCTACCCGCCACTCAGTCCCTGCCTACTTGCAACGACCCGTCCTAAGCGACGGGGTACAACTGGGCGACGGTCACTACGCTCAGTAAGTGCAAGACAGACAAACAGACAAGGGTACACAGAAGCTAGAGAAATGGGGCAGCTGCCCACGGAGACACCGCAAGCAACAAGAGTAGTGAACGAGCCGAGTCAAACCAGGAGAGAACGAAGTACAAAATGCTGAGCAGGAGAGTGGTCAGAAAGCCAAGGTCAATAACAAGCAGAGGATGAGTAGTAGAAGTAGCAGCAGCAAGCCAGGAAACAAAGCATAGAAGAATCACAGGCAAAGGAGGAACAGGAAAGGCAGGTATAAATAGACAGAGGGCGGGAGCTAGCTCCGTCTGGCCAGGCTGTGATAGGCTCTCCCACTCCTAAGCCTGCCATCCTGAGTGGTGGAAGATGGAGTCAGTCTCACAGACATAGGAGCAGGTGCAGACTGATTGCCCACGGGCGTCGACACAGAAGCTGTGTCTGGCAAATCCTTTACAGTACCCCCCCTTTTATGAGGGACCACCGGACCCTTTCTAGGTGGACCTGGTTTATTGGGGAAACGAAGGTGGAACCTCCTGAGCAATACCCCAGCGTGAACATCCCGGGCGGGTACCAAAGTCCTCTCCTCAGGCCCGTATCCTCTCCAATGGACCAGGTACTGGAGGGAGCCTTGGACCATCCTGTTGTCCACAATCTTGGCCACCTCGAATTCTACCCCCTCAGGGGTGAGAACAGGGACCGGAGGTTCCCTCGAGGGAGCCAAGGACGGGGAGCAGCGTTTAAGGAGGGAGGCATGAAAGACGTCGTGCACTCGAAAAGACGGGGGCAAGTCCAGTCGGAAGGAGACAGGGTTAAGGACTTCAATGACCTTGTACGGCCCTATAAACCGGGGAGCAAACTTCTTGGACGGGACATTAAGGCGCAAATTTTTAGAAGATAGCCACACCAGATCCCCGACCACAAACAAGGGGTTAGCAGAACGTCTTCTATCTGCCTGAGTCTTTTGTACGCTCTGGGACGCCTCTAGGTTCTTCTGAGCCTGGGCCCAGACTGTACACAGTTCCCGATGAACGACCTCTACCTCGGGATTGTTGGAACTACCAGGTGAAACGGAGGAGAACCGTGGATTAAACCCAAAATTACAGAAAAAGGGGGAGACCCCTGACGAGTTACTGACCCGGTTATTAAGGGAAAATTCGGCGAGGGGAATGAATGAGACCCAATCATGTTGACAGTCAGAGATAAAACACCTTAAATATTGTTCTAGAGACTGATTAGTCCTCTCCGTTTGGCCATTAGTTTCAGGATGGAAAGCCGAGGAGAAGGACAGATCAATCTCCAAATTTTAACAGAAGGCTCTCCAAAACAATGAAACAAATTGTACCCCTCTGTCAGAAACAATATTGACAGGAACCCCATGGAGACGCAGGATGTGTTTGACAAACAAGGTAGCTAACGTCTTAGCATTGGGTAGTTTTTTGAGGGGCACAAAGTGGCACATCTTACTGAAGCGGTCTACTACCACCCACACCACCGACTTGCCTTGAGATGGAGGCAAATCGGTGATAAAATCCATGGAGATATGGGTCCAAGGTCTCTGGGGAATGGGCAAAGAACATAGTAAGCCCGCTGGTCGGGACCTGGGAGTCTTGGACCTAGCACAAACCTCACAAGCGGCGACGTAGGCCTTAACGTCTTTAAGCAACCCAGGCCACCAGTAGTTTCTGGCAATAAGGTGCTTGGTACCCAGGATGCCTGGATGGCCAGATAGTGCAGAGTCATGATTTTCCCTAAGTACCCTTAGCCGGAGTTGCAGGGGAACAAACAGCTTGTTCTCAGGAAGGTTCCCGGGAGCTGAACCTTGATCAGCCGCAGTCTCGGAGCCTAAATGAGAATCAATAGAGGAAATGATTATACCTGGAGTCAAAATACAAGCAGGATCTTCCTCCGAAGGAGGGCTGGCCATGAAGCTACGCGACAGTGCGTCAGCCTTAATATTTTTAGACCCAGCCCTATAGGTGACCAAAAAGTTGAATCTGGTAAAAAATAACGCCCATCGAGCTTGTCTCGGGTTTAGCCTCCGGGCAGATTTTAAGAAAACCAGATTCTTGTGGTCGGTAAGGACCGTTACCTGGTGCCTAGCCCCCTCCAGGAAGTGGCGCCACTCTTCAAATGCCCATTTAATGGCTAAGAGTTCGCGGTTGCCAATATCATAGTTACTCTCAGTGGGCGAAAACTTCCTGGAGAAGTAGGCACAGGGACGGAAATGGGTGAGGGACCTGGTACCCTGGGACAAGACTGCACCCACTCCCACCTCGGAGGCGTCAACCTCCACGATGAATGGCTCCATTTGGTTGGGCTGAACCAGCACTGGGGCCGAGATAAAGCACTTCTTAAGGACCTCAAAAGCCTGGACAGCCTCAGGAGGCCAGTGGAGGAGATCAGCCCCTTTGCGAGTGAGATCCGTAAGAGGCTTAGCGATGACCGAGAAGTTAGCAATAAAGCTCCTGTAATAATTAGCGAATCCCAGGAAGCACTGTAACACCTTCAGGGAGGCAGGTTGGACCCATTCCGCCACAGCCTGGACCTTGGCGGGGTCCATGCGGAATTCATGAGGAGTGAGGATTTGACTCAAAAATGGTATCTCTTGCACCCCAAACACACATTTTTCGGTCTTAGCAAACAGTTTGTTTTCCCGAAGGACCTGGAGCACCTTCCTGACATGCTCAATGTGGGAGGACCAGTCCTTGGAAAACACAAGTATGTCATCAATGTACACTACAGGAAATACACCCAGGTAGTCTCTTAAAATCTCATTTATGAAATTCTGGAAGACCGCGGGAGCATTACACAACCCAAAGGGCATGACGAGGTTTTCGAAATGACCTTCGGGCGTGTTAAACGCAGTCTTCCACCCATCCCCCTCTTTGATGCGGATAAGGTTATAAGCCCCCCGTAGATAAAACTTAGAGAACCATTGGGCCCCCTGAACCTGATTGAAGAGATCAGGAATCAAAGGAAGGGGGTACTGGTTCCTTACAGTGACCTTATTCAAGTTCCGGTAGTCGATGCACGGCTTAAGACCACCATCCTTCTTCCCTACGAAGAAGAAGCCAGCACCTACCGGAGAAGTAGAGGGCCGAATGTAACCCTTGGCCAGGCATTCCTGGATATACTCTCTCATGGCTTCGCGTTCGGGAGAAGAGAGATTGAATATCCTACCCTTAGGGAGCTTAGATCCTGGTACCAAATCGATTGCGCAATCGTATTCTCTATGAGGAGGTAACACTTCGGAGGCCTCTTTAGAGAAAACATCAGCGAAGTCAAGAACAAACTCAGGTAGAGTGTTCACCTCCTCAGGGAGAGAAATAGAATTAACAGAAAAACATGACGTCATGCATTCATTACCCCATTTGGTAAGATCCCCAGTATTCCAGTTAAACATGGGATTAGACAAGTTTTATTTTAAATTTATTGTTACTTCATGAAATAGATATTAAATGTGCATGCAGGGTTCTCAGAAAATGCTTTAGTTGACAAAGGGTTAAATATGTTATATTCTTAAGTGTATGAGGCGGTTGGACTTCTTAATAAAGATTGCAATCTCCAGAGGAAGTCCAACGTGGCCTAATCTCATTCTGAAGTGTAACGTTTCATATGACAGGAAAGCCACAAACGGTTTTCATTTGGTATATGTGTATATAAACCTATGCTTATGTAATGAAGGCAGACAACTGCTGATTTTGACTTGTCTCCTCATCGATGAGAATAAAACTCTTATTGGGATGAAAACTTGAATCATTATTGATAAGTATGGAAAATTCTTCTAACATCTTGGTCCTTCGAAGCCGGAAACCAATATTTCCAGACCCTCGTCCACCCGAGGACTGTACACCGTGCACGGGGTGAGTCATCAAAATACTCACTTAATTCAAAGACCTCCGGTTAAATTACCGTTAAAAAGAGGCCAGTCAGACGGAGGGACGAGGTGTAAGGAGAATTGAGGATTCGAGTTTTCATCTGAATAACGGTAATATAATTTTGTATATATGTGTTTTTATTATTTTTCATATTTAGATGTTATAAGGTTATGTGATAAAAAAACCAAAAAAAAAGATAACGTAAAAAACCTGAGTTGGAACTTAGGTACTAAGACTGGGTCTTAGTTATATTAAGCAGAGGTCTTAATATAAAAACCTGGGAATAGCGGTTCTCGAGGTTAGTAGTCCATAGCCTGTGTGAGAAGGCTACAGGTAATAAATAACTCCGTGCGGCACGTAAAAGATAAAGTACTTGGAGATTTGGAGGATCTCCTATAGAATAAGTATTATGATTATTTCTTATAGAGTATTATGATTGTTTCTTATAGAGTATTAGGATTATTTGTTTTATAAAGTTTATGATTGTGACTAAAAGTATTGAATGATTGAGATAAACTAAATCCAAAGTTAAAGAAAGATAAAGACTTTCAAACTGTGGTGTAAAGACACATCCAGGACATCTGCTGCTGGTCTGACCAGCCTCTTATTGTCTCTGGACGCCCCTGACACCAGAAGTTTTAAGGTAATCAAGTATTTCTTTGGTGCAGTTGAAAAAAATGGTTGTTATAGATGAAACATATATGAGACTCCTTGACTGTGAAGAATGAATGTATGAGGGTTAAATAAATAAAACCCTGTGTGTATAAGGGAGTCCAATTAGGAATCGTCCTTTGTAAAATTGTTACAAGGACAAATCAGTAGGAAAAATACTGTAAAACACCCAGGAACATGAAGTATATGACTGATCAGCATAATACTTGTAAATATTGTTGTGTTTTGTGTGTGTACTGTGAAACTTTGGTGAAAATACCTTGTGGTCAAGATATACGAGGTATACAGAAATATAGAATATGATAGTAGGTTTTGTTATTCATATCGAATTTGTCTGTTTGTTAATCATGTGTCTTGTCTAAATGTGATAAAAGTGAGAGTTGAGACAGTGTTTCACATTTTCGTGTCGTGGTCACCTTGGGTGAGCGACATTACTGTCTTGGGACTGTGTTTTCGTAAGCAGCTCTAGGCGTGTAGAGTGCAGCGAGTCCTACAGTCCAGGGAGAAGAACGTTTTGGTGCAGCAAACACTGTTATTCAATATTCCCAAATGACCATCAAAATTCTACAAGACTCTTTGAATGAGATCAAATTAGAGTCAGATCATAGAATAGTCAAAATAATTGATAAAGGATACAAAGTTAATCAAATCTTTTCATATTAAAAGTGCTCGTAAGACTCCTATTCTAGAAAAAAGAAAAAAGAAACTTTTTAGGTGTCCATTAAATAAATAGAGAGACATATACTAAAATTGCTAAATTAGATTTCCTTTCAAAAGGACACTGCTCGTAACATGTGTAACGTATCAGGAACAGCTTCAACATGTGGTTGTTTGTGTTAAAAAGTATTAAAATATTCCTTTAGAAAGGGATGTTAAGTATATGCACAAATTAGATGTGAATGTACAATGATGATGATGATAAAGGTCTGGCAAATTTGGATTTAAAAGGACTTTGAGGGTAATTGAATGCTATAATTTAGTGAAGGAAAAAGAGAAGTGTGGTTTTGATTGTGTAAGACGACGGTTGGAAGAATCTCACAAAGGAGAACAAGGTAGAAGGTTGACAGAATGTTAAAATGATAAGGAATGTTAAAGAAGGTTGTTTATATAGTTCAAGATGAAAAACTTTCATAGAACAAAATGCTGGCTGGTTGAAAGACCATGAAATGATTGGAAAAGCAGAACTATAGAAGAGTGTGTCAATAAATGTTGATATGTATAGCATGTGCATAAAATAATAGCATTCAATAATAGTGACTGTAGTAGTGATAAAGAGTAATACAGATAGGTACATTGCAATGAGTAAGGTGGATGATAACAAGAAGTATGATGTAGACATGTATACAGTGTGTGTCCCCGTGTATACAGGGTGTTTGTTGCAGACTAGTCTGAGGAGGAAATGAAATTGTGTACTGTTTGATGTGAGATGTGTTTCTCAATCCAGATTAAGAACTGAATTAATTGAATTTCAAATTATTATTATATGTAAAATTAGTGTGTAAAAAGTCCTAGAACATTGAACTAAAGTACAAGATTGTGTAAATAGACTGACTTTTTAAGAAGTTAATTAAGTTAGCTGTGTAAAATCAAGTTTTAAAGTTATAAATACAGTTTCTTTAATGTACGAATTTGCAAATGACAATGTCTTGTTTGATATGGAACATGAGTCTGATTGTCACAGTTTAATGTAACTTGACGCCCAAGGGTTACCAGGTGTCACTGATGAACCTTTGACTAACTATGATGTTCAGTATTTTGTAGACGGATCCAGATACTGGAATGAGCAGACAGGACATTTCACCACTGGGTATGCAGTAGTCCAGGAAGGTAAGACAGTGCTGAAAAAGTCACTGCCCTCCAGCAGCTCTGCCCAGGAGGCAGAACTCATGGCACTCGCAGAAGCATGTAAGTTGGGCACAGGTAAAAGGGTGAACGTCTATATAGACTCGAGGTACACCTTTGGAGTCTCACACGATTATGACACAATATGGCGAGTAAGAGGCTTTCTGACTGCAGCAGGCAAACCAATACAACACTGGTTTGCACCTGGATTTCAGAACGCAGATGCTTAACATGTAGAGGGTGGCCTGACATGCGTCAGACACAACCCCGGTAAAATGATAAAAACACCCAGTAAGCGCACGCCTTGCCTTGATTACCTCTTCCAGCGACTGCAGGTGGACTACATACAGCTACCCGAGGTGAGTGTATATGAATATGTCCTTGTATCTATTGAAATGTTTTCAAATTGGCCTGAGGCATGGCCAGTAACCAAAAAACATAGCTAAAAACACTGCTAGGAAAATACTCAGTGAAGTAGTATGCCGCTATGGAGGTCCTGAAGTAATCGAGAGTGACAGAAGAACCCACTTCATAGGAGAAGTATTAGGGCATATACTTACTAGCCTCGGCATCACGCAGGCATTCCATACACCATATTATCCATGAAGGTAAACATCTAGATGAAGGAAGAAAGTCAGCAATACTCCAAGCACCGAAACCTCTGACAAAAAGACAAATGATGTCCTTTTTGGGTATGACTAACTTCTGCAGGAGTTGGATAGCCAATTAGGCTACTATTACGGGACCATTGATGTCTTTGATTTATGAAGAGGCATTTTTTTTTTCCAGATAAAACAGGTTCTTGTAGGATCTTCAGTGCTTGGACTAACTGATTATTTAATAAAAACAACAAAGATTTTTTTTTTTAATTCAAACAATAGATTGTAAAAATGGATACATGACTTCAGTGCTAACACAGGAGTATGGGGGAAAGGATAGACCTCTAGCTTACTACTCATCAAAACTCGACCCTGTAGCTAGAGCCTTACCTCCCTGTGTTCAATAAGTTGTAGCCGCCGCAGAAGCTATAAGAGCTTCCGTTACATTAATGTTATTTATGATAGAAAGATGTACCACTTTTAATTTTTCGACCTTGATGTCTACTGCGGAGGATGGTGAACCACTTGATTGCCGATCCTCCATAGCAGAAAGAGTGTTACCAAGATCAGATCTTAAAGATATTCCACTACTAGATAGTGATCTCATACTGTTTGTAGATGGATCTTGTAAGAACAAATACATCCTACCCAGCAACTTATTCAGATGTGCAGTTATATTGAGCCATGGGACAAGCCATGTCTCAACAGGGGGGATGGTAGAGATCATATATAAAGTGTTCACGGCATATGGCTTTACTAACTACTCTAAAAAAAAATTTTGTTTAACATGCGCCAAATATAATTCACAGGGGAATGTAAGACCAAAAAGAGAACAGTTCCCAAATCCACAATATCCATTCTAACACATTTGTATGGATTTCATTGAAGTTGTTTTTGCTTCCTAAGATATTAGGTATATGTATAAGGGTGTTGATTTGAAAAAATTTGGCTTGAGACACTTGTCAGATAAACTATCTGTGAATATTATGGTATCTATGGTATCTATAAATATTTCTGTGAGTAGATGTTACAGGTAATAAGCTCAGATTAAGGTACAAATCCTGCTGAAAAGGGTAACAACAAGTGTGACATAAAATGTACCCAGTAACTACATATTATCTATGTGCCCTGTCCAGAGGGACAGAGAAGTTTTTCTTATAAAGGTGTTTGTTTGATTTGATGTACAAGACTTGTCAATGAACTGATGAGACCCAAACATGAGGGGTGATAGCATGAGATTGGTGATAGAATTATTTTCTTAGTTGAGACCCTATTGTTTATATTGTCTGAGGTTTATAATTATAATGTATGCCACGGTATTGTGAATAACAACTTGAGGTGTTTTATGTGGAGGTGTGAGGTGAAGGTCACTGGTTGTTGTCACTCATATGTAAGAAGTACATGGCAGCAATGAGAGCCCGGAGGTCATGTGACCTGGGTGTCTTTAGGTTTGAGGAAGATGCTGCCCACGACCTGTTATATCTGCAGGGGTAAAAGTCGAATTAGAACAGTAAGTGACAGTGCGACAATTATGACCAATATGTACCGTGGAGGAGAAGTTTGGATTATTGCCAATATTAGTAGGTTTAGCAGTAAAGAATGCTCATAATATAGAGAAAGTGGCCAACAGATTGGAAACTGGCACAGATTACGTGTTTTATGTTTTGAATTCTGCCCAAAGGGGCATTTGCCAAGTAGTTGTCTCAACCTGTTGCCACTGTATAGACCTTTTTGGCCTTATGCAGGATAGAGCAAGCTAAGAAAATAAAGTCCATAAGGGGGATAAGCCCTATTTTAAGTACCTGGCTTGGGTACAAAATGTCCTAAAATAAACAAAAGGTGGGAAAAATGAAAGTGATTAAAATAATGTTTAGATTAATTTATTTTGTGCAGCAGCCATCTTGTCTGGAAACCCCATCTTGTTCTTATTTAGTGAATAAGAAAGACATTGTTCCTTTAAGACAATTATATTAATGCTGATTTCGCATGTTATTAAAATAGTTATTTTTGACCTTAGTTCTTATGCGAAACTCAAAGGGAAGAATTATTGTTTAGTGATTATTGATGTATTCACCAAATGGGTAGACTATTTGTAATACCGCAGTTACATCCATTCTCTAGGATGGATGAAGAGTTTGATTTTACACTTGCTGAATTTATGGCAAAAATGCTAACCAACAAGGAAGTTTCTATCTCTACTTGTATTCCAGGTGTAACTATACCTGAACCTGAACCTGTGAAGCCAGGAAATTGGATATTATTTTCATTGAAAAAGATCATATCAGGTTCTGCTTACCACACCTACGGCCGTACAGATAGCTGAACGTATAATTATACATTTATAACACTGTAAGGTAGTTAGGGAATTGCCACTATCCTCCTAGGCTATAAGAGACTGATTACAAAGGGTGGTCATTTGTTAGAAGTGACTGGTCTCAAACTTCAGCGAAGAAAACATCCAGAGCCTGGGAGGAGACAGGGCAAAATGTTATAATAAATGACATCTTCACCTCATGGAGTGAGGGATAGTTTGGAAAATGGACTGGCCTGGTAACATCTGTACTCATGACCATTGCCGTTGTTGCCAGTATATTGACTGTTTGTCGATGCGACACTCTACATAAGAGTATTGATCCAAAGATTAATTGAGACCTCAGTAACAAAGACAATGTGCCAAGAGATTCAAAAGAAGAGAACCTGTCCTGGATAATCTTACAGAACATGTCTACATAAATTTATAAGAGGAGGGAATGTTAGACAAGTTTTATTTTAAATTTATTGTTACTTCATGAAATAGATATTAAATGTGCATGCAGGGTTCTCAGAAAATGCTTTAGTTGACAAAGGGTTAAATATGTTATATTCTTAAGTGTATGAGGCAGTTGGACTTCTTAATAAAGATTGCAATCTCCAGAGGAAGTCCAACGTGGCCTAATCTCATTCTGAAGTGTAACGTTTCATATGACAAGAAAGCCACAAACGGTTTTCATTTGGTATATGTGTATATAAACCTATGCTTATGTAATGAAGGCAGACAACTGCTGATTTTGACTTGTCTCCTCATCGATGAGAATAAAACTCTTATTGGGATGAAAACTTGAATCATTATTGATAAGTATGGAAAATTCTTCTAACAGCAACTGCAACCAGGGAAGGCCTAAAACCAAATCAGACGATAATCCCTGCATCACCAGTACAGAGCACTGCTCCAAATGCATGGAGCCAACAAGGTGTTCAAAAACAGGGGTATGCTGTGTAAAATAACCATTAGCAAGAGGAGTGGAGTCGATACCCACTACCGGGACAGTTTAGGCAAATCAATCAATGGCATAGCTAGAGACATAGCAAATTCCACGGACATAATATTAGTAGAAGACCCTGAATCCACAAAGGCACTGCCGGTAGCAGACCAACCACCAAAAGAGACTTGAAAGGGAAGCAAGATTTTATTAGGTTTCATCTTCACGGGAAATACCTGTGCGCCCAAGTGACCTCCCCGATGATCACTTAGGCGCGGACGTTTTCCGGCTGCTTATTCTTACGCCTAGGACAGTTGTTCACTTGATGCTTGTCATCCCCACAGTAGAAGCAGAGACCATTCTTCCTGCGGAACTCTCTACGTTGTTGGGGGGACACGGAGGCCCCGAGTTGCATAGGTACATCCGAGTCTTACGTGGAAGAACGAAGCAACGGAACCTCGGGAGGCATCATGGGGGAGTCCGAGGAGAAGGCACAAAAACGTTCAAGTCGTCGTTCCCTGAGACGTCGGTCAAGTCGTACCGCTAAAGCCATAACCTGATCTAGGGAGTCAGCAGAGGGATAGCTAACTAGCAGGTCTTTCAGGGCGTTCGACAGACCCAATCTAAACTGGCACCTCAAGGCAGGGTCATTCCACCGAGAAGCTACACACCACTTTCTAAAGTCAGAACAATACTCCTCTACAGGTCTCTTACCCTGACGTAAGGTCACCAGCTGACTCTCGGCAAAGGCAGTCTTGTCAGTCTAAATGAGCCCGAGAGCAGAAAAGAAAAGATCAACGGAGGAAAGTTCAGGGGCGTCAGGAGCCAAGGAGAAGGCCCATTCTTGGGGCCCGTCAAGGAGTCGGGACATAATTATACCCACCCGCTGGCTCTCAGAACCTGAGGAGTGGGGCTTTAAGCGAAAATAGAGCCTACAACTCTCCCGAAAGGAGAAAAAAGTCTTCCGGTCCCCTGAGAACCGGTCAGGCAACTTGAGGTGGGGTTCAAGAGGTGAGGTGGGGGGCACTACCAGGGAAGCATCACGCAGGTTGTCCCTCTGAGCCAGGGCCTGGACCTGTAGGGAGAGGCCCTGCATCTGCTGAGCCAGGGTCTCAAGGGGGTCCATAGATGTGTCAGGGACCAGGGTAGACTAGGTATATGGGCCTGTGATTATGTAATGACAGGGTAGGGAGACAGACAGGTGAGCCCTAATCTACCCGCCACTCAGTCCCTGCCTATTTGCAACGACCCGTCCTAAGCGACGGGATACAACTGGGCGATGGTCCCTACGCTCAGTAAGTGCAAGACAGACAAACAGACAAGGGTACACAGAAGCTAGGGAAACGGGGCAGCTGCCCACGGAGACACCGTTAGCAACAAGAGTAGTGAACGAGCCGAGTCAAACCAGGAGAGAACGAAGTACAAAACGCTGAGCAGGAGAGTGGTCAGAAAGCCAAGGTCAATAACAAGCAGAGGATGAGTAGTACAAGCAGCAGCAGCAAGCCAGGAAACAAGCATAGAAGAATCACAGGCAAAGGAGGAACAGGAAAGACAGGTATAAATAGACAGTGGGCGGGAGCTAGCTCCGTCTGGCCATGCTGTGATAGGCTCTCCCACTCCTAAGCCTGCCATCCTGAGTGGTGGAAGATGGAGTCAGTCTCACAGACATAGGAGCAGGTGCAGACTGATTGCCCACGGGCGTCGACACAGAAACTGTGTCTGGCAAATCCTTTACAGTCATAGTGACATGTCCGAAGTTTTCATCGGTGGGGGACCGGGCACTGAGACCCCCACCGATCGCTAAAACGAAGCAGCAGAAGTGCTCGGGTGAGCGCTGTGCTGCTTCATTTATGATCGACTTTCAGCCGAGTGAGCGGTGTACGGACTCATATACTTTCTATTGTGCCTGTACACTGCTCCAAGGAAAGCCAAACAGAATTGAAGCGGCACACCGCTCACCCGAGCACTTCTGCTGCTTCGTTTTAGCGACTAGTGAGGGGTCTCAGTGTTCGGACCCCACTGATCAGAACTTCTGACATGTCAAAAGTTTTTAAAAAGGTTGTTACACTTTAAAGAGAACCTTTCACCTGCCCATAGATGTGCATTTGAGTGCAGCATGTAATGGTCAGGGCTGCACAAACACCCTCTTTCCTTACAGCAAAAACAGGGGAATTGGATCCAGCGCTGAAAGGTGCAATTTCTATTAAAACGGGAATCTGTTCCCAAGTTTTATTTAGTCTTGGTTAAAATCGCAGCAACTACGAGACAGCAGTTAGTGACGGGTAGGTATAGTCCAAAGTAACAGAGAGAAAAGGAGGATAGGCGGTAGCCTACGCGGTAGCCTACGCGTTTCAGACCTTCACTAGGTCCATAAGCCATGACTAAGGACCTAGTGAAGGTCTGAAACGCGTAGGCTACCGCCTATCCTCCTTTTCTCTCTGTTACTTTGGACTATACCTACCCGTCACTAACTGCTGTCTCGTAGTTGCTGCGATTTTAACCAAGACTAAATAAAACTTGGGAACAGATTCCCGTTTTAATAGAAATTGCACCTTTCAGCACTGGATCCAATTCCCCTGTTTTTGCTGTATCTCCTGCGTGTGCCGACACGAGGATCCGTGTGCCGATTCCTATACCCTTCTTGTGACAAGGTGAGCTTTTTTTCACATTTTTTCTTGTACCCTCTTTCCTTACTTAGATATCGGTGCCATAATATTTGGCGCCCGATATTTAAATAAACGTGTAACATCACTGTGACTCTGTCCAATCTGCTACGGACAATGTCAACAGCAAGAGCTGGAGAGAGGAGAGCATGTGCGTGCGCACACGCTCTCTCTATCTTCAGCTCTCGGCAGGCAAGTACAAGACTGTGTGATCTCTCGCGAGAGATCAGTCTTGTCGGCCGAGAGCTAAAGAGTAAGAGCGTGCGTGCACGCACAGCTCCAATGCCATGAAACAGAAGAAGAATTCACGCTCTTCTTCTCCTCTTCTGTTCCGTAGTGGTGGGGGAGCTGCGCGCTCCCGCGCACGTGCTCTCTCTCCAGCTCTTGCTGTGACGCTGTCCGTTGCTGATTGGACAGTGTCACAGCAATGTTACACGCCCCCTGGCCAATTACCTCCCCATTGACATGTCATGGGGTTATTTAAATATCGGGCGCCAAATACTGTTACAGCTGATGTGGAATCATTGTATACATGTATACAACATCATGATGGCATTGAGGCGGTCCGCTTCTTCCTGAGGACTAACAACCGGGATGGCGAGATGTGTGAATTAATTTTAGAACTATTACAATACATCCTAAGCCATAATTTTTTTGTGTACAAGGATAATTTTTGCCTTCAGACACAGGGCACTACCATGGGTGCGGCATGCGCGCCATCTTATGCGAACCTGTTACTCGGGTTTTGGGAGAGACAGGTTTTTCAGGGGGACGGCGCCCATGCCGCTGACCACGTGCAATGCTGGCTGCGCTACATAGATGACTGTCTCTTTGTGTGGCAAGGATCAGAGTCTGATTTGGCAGGTTTCATGCAATATTTGAATTCAAACCAATTCAATGTCAAATTGACGTATACTTTCCACAGACATACAATCGAATTTCTGGATATACGGATCTTCACTGATCAATGTGGATATCTTCAAACAGATGTTTTTCGAAAATCTACATCTGTGAATTCATTATTGCATGCCTCATCATCTCATACACGACCCACCATTAAAGCCATCCCGGTTGGTCAATTCCTCAGGATGAGGCGGATCTGTTCCACGAATGGTCTGTTTGAAAAACAGTCAGAGGACCTGCGGTCCAGATTTGAGGATAGGAGTTATAGCAAAAGGACAATACAGGCAGGATATATGAGAGCTAAAACAACATCTTGCAGTGATTTACTGAGATGCAAGCCCCGTAAAAGTGGAACTCCTGATGTACGCTTCATAACCACATATAATGGCCAAGAATTGTAGTCGGCACACCTTGCTTGTGTTTCAAAAATTATATTTATTAGATTCTCAGGATAAATGCCAGAGGCTATATGTGCGACGTCAACGTTTCGGTCGTAAGACCTTCGTCGGGCACTGGAAAAATATGTACACATAATTATAGCATATCATGAGTTTGGAGAGCTGTCACATAATTCACATTATTACATCACATAATATGTCATATATATACACACTAGATGTAGTATAGAATATATAACTGGGTCAATCTTAACATAGTTATTCTTTACAAAAATAAGACTATGAAATTGACATGAAGATTAAAAACAATGGGAGGAGACAGTTGCATATACCCCAGGTACATTCACCACATTAGGGGGAGCGCCAGATGACTATAGGGAGATAGCTGCTGTTCTAGGTAGTCATATACATTCAGGTATGTATAATTTCGTGAGCATATTTGATAGGCAGGGTACCATTTGTCAATGATGATCTACGTCACTTGGTGGTCCCTTTAAAAGAACATTGTGGAGGTACATTTTACAAATCTTATAAATCATAGACAACGCAGACTAGAAAGCATCACTGAAATGGGTTCAAGGCATACAGAATAAATATGATAAACGAAACAGACAAAGATTAGCTGTACAAGCGAAGTTCCACTGGTCCAAGGAAGGGGGGGGGGTTATACAATGGAGTGTAGACACCTCCATCAACTCTGATGATATGTTCCTTACCTGAGCCGTACTGGGGATTGGATCGATATCAATCGATAATGCGTTATAGCGCTGCTCTGAATCGTATTCAGCAGCTTACCGCTCTTCATGGGCTCTGATAATCCCTGGTCACTTCCTGGTCACTTCCTGGTTTTAAGTGCTATGAGGGGGGGGGCGTGTCTATTTGGGTGGAACGCATCGGTCAAGATGGCCGTGCGTTCCACCGCGTGTTATTAGCAAGGCGTGGAACGCACGCGCATGCCCAGAGTGGATGGATATCTCAAATGAAGGGAGATCGCTGCCTCCTTTCTGGGCACATTAAAGATATCAAAAGTGATGTCGTGGACTAGATAGTAGAAGGACTCGTAGGTGGGGGTCTTTATAATCATAAATGACTCTATCTTACAAAATGTTCAGCAGAGAAATGCTGAATTGTACTATGGCTCCATCTTGTGTATGTGCCTGGTAGTGCAGTTTTAGACAGATAGTGCAATTTTTAGTATTAGGTAAATCATGAACTGGTTGGCTCTAGTACGCCCTATTGTAAAAGGATACCGTGTCAATAGAGATGATGCGTAGGTAGTTGGAGTAAGGATCCCTTGAAGTACATGCAGGCTCAGAGGGAATCATCGAGTCTGGGATAAAAACAGATGCAGGTTGTGTTAATGTCAATTATAAAATAACTGTATAATACATTTATACCTGGACAATGGGATATATACATAGAATCAGGAAGGGTGACACATTGAGATGGATAAGCAGAGTTACAGTTGAGGTATAACACCATAGTTAACTAACTAGTAGGTGGTGAAACGGCAAGTTTTCTAATACTGTTTATAGGAAGCTGCTGATCTCGTACTCCCTGTTCAGACCCCCTTGGTTCTAGTGTCTGGAGTTTATGTATCCTGTAGGCCTCTCTGCGTTTCAGTAGGTTGATCCTGTCGCCCCCTCTTCTATGTGCTGGAACGTGTTAAAATGACTTGGAACATGAGTTGGGAAATATTGTGTTTGTGATGGGCAAAGTGTGCAGGGATGGGAAGTAGTATTTTGCCGCATCTAATATTGGACTTGTGTTGGCTGATTCTGTCTTTGATCCGTTGCGTGGTCTCACCTACGTAGGCTAATCCACAGGGACATTTGGTCATATAGACCACGTAATTCGTATTGCAATCAAAATATTCTCTAATCGGGATACTCTGACCGGATGATGGATGGTGGATTTTATCCCCTTTAATAATATGGGAACATTGGAGACAGCTTCTGCAGGGGAAGGTACCCCTCTTAGGTGTGCTCAGGAACGTCTGTCTAGATATTTTTCTGGATGATCCAATATCTGCCCTCACAATCTTGTCTTTTAGATTTTTAGTTTTTTTTAAACAGGGTAAGAAGGGGGATTTAAATTCCGTGATTTGTGGGTAGGCTTCTTGTAATAAGGGCCAATGCTTCCTGATGACGTGATGGATCTTATAGGTACAAGGGTGATAGACATGTACGAAGGGGATGCGTTTTGGTTTGGCCCGGGTGTGGGGAACACTCGGTATTTGGGCTGACTCCAAGACTCTACTGGGATAGCCTCTTTCTAAAAACTTCTTAGTCATGTTCTCAGTTCTCTCTCTCAGCAGTGATGGGTTGTCTACAATACGGTTTACCCGTGTATACTGCGATCTAGGTAGAGAATTTCTGGTTGCCAGTGGATGGCAGCTGGAGTAGTGCAAGTGGCCATTCTTGTCCGTCTCTTTGGTGTAAAGATCACTGCTGAGTTTGCCATGTGTATCTTTTTATAATATATTATATAATACGAATACAAATTCGGACGTCGTAAACCTCTGTGACGACCTACTCAATCTTGTACTGTTTGATAACTTCTTCCTCTTTGAGGACCAATTTTACATACAGTTACAAGGCACGGCAATGGGCTCTAATGTTGCCCCCCCCCCATACGCCAATTGCTACATGGCCCATCTGGAAGAACATTACATTTATCCTAATAACCTCTTCAGACAACACGCCCGAATGTGGAAAAGGTACATAGATGACATCTTTTGCCTCTGGGAAGGCACAACCACTAGCCTTCTCAACTTCACGACATATCTGAATAACATCTGGCCAGAGTTACAATTTACTCTGAGCCATGACAAATTAAAAATTAACTTCCTCGACACAACCATTATAAAAGATACACATGGCAAACTCAGCAGTGATCTTTACACCAAAGAGACGGACAAGAATGGCCTCTTGCACTACTCCAGCTGCCATCCACTGGCAACCAGAAATTCTCTACCTAGATCGCAGTATACACGGGTAAACCGTATTGTAGACAACCCATCACTGAGATCATGACTAAGAAGTTTTTAGAAAGAGGCTATCCCAGTAGAGTCTTGGAGTCAGCCCAAATACCGAGTGTTCCCCACACCTGGGCCAAACCAAAACGCATCCCGTTCGTACATGTCTATCACCCTTGTACCTATAAGATCCATCACGTCATCAGGAAGCATTGGCCCTTATTACAAGAAGCCTACCCACAAATCACGGAATTTAAATCCCCCTTCTTACCCTGTTAAAAAAAAACAAAAAATCTAAAAGACAAGATTGTGAGGGCAGATATTGGATCATCCAGAAAAATATCTAGACAGACGTTCCTGAGCACACCTAAGAGGGGTACCTTCCCCTGCAGAAGCTGTCTCCAATGTTCCCATATTATTAAAGGGGATAAAATCCACCATCCATCATCCGGTCAGAGTATCCCGATTAGAGAATATTTTGATTGCAATACGAATTACGTGGTCTATATGATCAAATGTCCCTGTGGATTAGCCTACATAGGTGAGACCACGCAACGGATCAAAGACAGAATCTGCCAACACAAGTCCAATATTAGATGCGGCAAAATACTACTTCCCATCCCTGCACACTTTGCCCATCACAAACACAATATTTCCCAACTCATGTTCCAAGTCATTTTAACACGTTCCAGCACATAGAAGAGGGGGCGACAGGATCAACCTACTGAAACGCAGAGAGGCCTACAGGATACATAAACTCCAGACACTAGAACCAAGGGGTCTGAACAGGGAGTACGAGATCAGCAGCTTCCTATAAACAGTATTAGAAAACTTGCCGTTTCACCACCTACTAGTTAGTTAACTATGGTGTTATACCTCAACTGTAACTCTGCTTATCCATCTCAATGTGTCACCCTTCCTGATTCTATGTATATATCCCATTGTCCAGGTATAAATGTATTATACAGTTATTTTATAATTGACATTAACACAACCTGCATCTGTTTTTATCCCAGACTCGATGATTCCCTCTGAGCCTGCATGTACTTCAAGGGATCCTTACTCCAACTACCTACGCATCATCTCTATTGACACGGTATCCTTTTACAATAGGGCGTACTAGAGCCAACCAGTTCATGATTTACCTAATACTAAAAATTGCACTATCTGTCTAAAACTGCACTACCAGGCACATACACAAGATGGTGCCATAGTACAATTCAGCATTTCTCTGCTGAACATTTCGTAAGATAGTCATTTATGATTATAAAGACCCCCACCTACGAGTCCTTCTACTATCTAGTCCACGACATGACTTTTGATATCTTTAATGTGCCCAGAAAGGAGGCAGCGATCTCCCTTCATTTGAGATATCCATCCACTCTGGGCATGCGCGTGCGTTCCACGCCTTGCTAATAACACGCGGTGGAACGCACGGCCATCTTGACCGATGCGTTCCACCCAAATAGACACGCCCCCCCCCCCTCACAGCACTTAAAACCAGGAAGTGACCAGGGATTATCAGCGCCCATGAAGAGCGGTAAGCCGCCGAATACGATTCATAGCAGCGCTACAACGCATTATAGATTGATATCGATCCAATCCCCAGTACGGCTCAAGTAAGGAACATATCATCAGAGTTGATGGAGGTGTCTACACTCCATTGTATAACCCCCCCCTTCCTTGGACCAGTGGAACTTCGCTTGTACAGCTAATCTTTGTCTGTTTCGTTTATCATATTTATTCTGTATGCCTTGAACCCATTTCAGTGATGCTTTCTAGTCTGCGTTGTCTATGATTTATAAGATTTATAAAATGTACCTCCACAATGTTCTTTTAAAGGGACCACCACCTGGAGAGGCGCTCAATGACGGTACTCATGATTACACAATCATGGGTTCCATAAAGACATGTGCACCCATTGCTTCCACTATTGCTACTCCACCACAATAAGCTCTCCTCTACCATCCCGCTGTATTTATATTTATGCCTTAACAAGTGACGTAGATCATCATTGACAAATGGTACCCTGCCTATCCAATATGCTCACGAAATTATACATATCTGAATGTATATGACTACCTAGAACATCAGCTATCTCCCTATTGTCATCTGGCGCTCCCCCTGGTGTGGTGAATGTACCTGGGGTATATGCAACTGTCTCCTCCCATTGTTTTTAATCTTCATGTCAATTTCATAGTCTTATTTTTGTAAAGAATAACTGTGTTAAGATTGACCCAGTTATATATTCTATACTACATCTAGTGTGTATATATATGACATATTATGTGATGTAATAATGTGAATTATGTGACAGCTCTCCAAACTCATGATATGCTATAATTATGTGTACATATTTTTCCAGTGCCCGACGAAGGTCTTACGACCGAAATGTTGACGTCACACATATAGCCTCTGGCATTTATCCTGAGAATATAATAAATATAATTTTTGAAACACAAGCAAGGTGTGCCGACTACAATTCTTAACCTACATCCGGGTTGGGACCCTACCTCGAGAACCCAAAGATACCGGTGCTATCTGAACACAACCATACACATATAATGGCCAATGGGAGAGAATGAGGACAATCTTGGAAGCGTCATTGGGCAATTTTAAGATCCGAGCCCAGCTTGAACTTACCTGTGAGACCCATGTTGACGGCCAAGAGGAGTAAGAATATCAGAGACCTCCTGGTTAAGAGCCATTACGTACCTAAAGCCCCGAACCCTTTTGGATCTCGAGGACTGAGAATAGGTTGCTACCCCTGTGGTGACTGCATCTCGTGCCCTAACCTCATTAGAGCAACAGATTTCACGTCAGTTGATGGTAAGAAATCTTTTAAAATAAGAGACTGACTTCCGATTCCGGCGCTGGTATGTGAAGACGCGTGTAGCATCGCTCCTGCTCCTCCAGACCTAACAAAGCTGTTTGCTCTTACAAATCTCTCCTCAAGATACACTGGGGTGGAGAAGACCTAACATCTAAACGACTGGCATTACCTATAAGGAGCGCTACTTGCTGAGGAGCAGCAGAAAACCGGATTTGGAAGACATAGGGGACGACGCTATGGAGGAACAGCCGCCCAAGATGGCGCCGTTAGATGTGAGACGGGACAGCGCTGACTTGCCGACTCAGCCTCCTCCCACGCAACTTCATACCTTGCAAGAAACTTTGGATTACACATTTTTGGCTAAAGCAGTGGCCGACCTTATAGCTCCGGATTTGTCCAGCACTCTGGTATCGACGGTGCAATCCACCTTAAACCGCCTACAAGAGAGCATTACCCAGCATGAGGGCCGCATAAACGAATCTGAACAGAGGATTTCTAATGCTGAGGACGAGTTGATTGCGGTGGTGTCCCAGACAAGTGATCTGCATCAGACCGTTAAACAGTTTTACGACCGCATTGAAGACCTTGAAAATCGGTCCCGCCGGAACAACTTGAGACTGGTCGGTTTGCCGGAGTCCATACCAGTTAAGGCTCTTAGAAAGCTGTGTGAGTGTGATTTACCACAGGCCCTGGGCTTATCAGGGATCAGACGGGTGGAACGAGCTCACAGGGTGGGACCCAAACCGCCTGCCTCTGACCATAATGTTGGCAATACTGAGCGGCCCCGACAAGTCATAATGCGATATTTGAATTTTGTGGATAAAGAAGACATCCTTCATGCTTACCGTACCCGAAAGGAACCACTTACCTTTCAAGGTGCACGTATACTCCTCTTCGGAGATTACTCAGCAGATGTGACAAGACAACGACGAGCTTTCAGTGCCACGTGTTCCTTGCTGTTTTGGAAGAACATTCGATTTCAACTCCTGTATCCTGCTATTCTTCGCATTAAACACCCAGATGGAACTTTCCAGACGTTCAGAGATCCGGTGGCAGCGGATCGATTCCTAGCTTCTGAATCTTCGCCTACTACATCAGTGATCTCGGAGGCAGGGACATCCATCTCCTCACCTAGACGCAGGCCACCCTTGTCGGCCCAGTCGACGCGAAGCTCTCCTTCTTTGACCGAAGCAAAGGGGTCCCCATGTAGTCCGAAGTCACAGCGCACTACACACCGAGGACATCAAAGCGGATCGCGACTGCCAGACTGAGGACTGTACCTGAGCGGGATGGTCTTGTGTCGCAACACTGGGACTTACTTGAGTATACCTAGTTAATTGTCAATATGGGTTACACTGCTGCGGGAGGGAAGGATATGAGTCTGGTCCCCCAAAAAGTCAGGTCTTGGGGTTTGCCTTCTGAGGTCGTGCCCCCTTGTTCTTAACTGTACAATAGGGAGGGGAGTAGATGTGTAACGTTAAGTACCAGAATAATGGGAGTCCTAGACATATATTGTTGGATATACTTGTTACTTGTTCCTATGCACTGTTGCACTTTGTTTAATGTGCCTTTTACTGCATTAGTTCCCATTGGAATCTACTGTTGCACTTTTAGACTGCAGTTACTAACTCGGGAGATATATTTTAGCTGTCACCATCTTGGCCCCTCAATAGGGATTGGCGCCTGCGTATTAATGACCTATCCAGTTGCTCATATTTATAGTACACCTGTGACCTGAAAATCGTAACTTGGAATGTTAAAGGGCTTAGGTCCCCAGCCAAATGTATGATGGTCTTGCGCCATTTGAAAAGACTTCGTGTAGATGTCGCCCTACTGCAGGAGACCCATCTCCTTAAAGAAGATTTCCCGCGCATGCTCAAATTATGGGTTGGGGAGGTTTATGGGTCCCCTGCAGTAGAGCGGAAGGCAGGGGTTTTAGTACTGATTCGTAGGGCATTTCCTCATACGGTCACTGATGTAGTTACAGATGACGAGGGCAGGATGATACACCTCCAACTCAACAGTCCTCAGGGTACGATGAGGTTATATAATGTGTATGTTCCGAACAGCTCACAGAAACCCTTTTATGATAAGTTTCGTGCCACCTTACTCCTTGATTCATCTCCGGAAATAGTGGTGGGAGGGGACTTCAATGGGGTAGTGTCGCAGCAGGAAGATAGATCGTCCAGACTAGCTACAGATCTGACGACCCCTGTCGCGGGCTCTAATTTGGCGGGTCTTTTGTCGGTTGCATCATTGATTGATGGTTGGAGACATGTTCATCCTGGTGACCGGGAGTAGACTCATTTTTCTCACCCCCACTCTTCTTGGTCGCGTATTGACTACGTATTACTTAGTCGTGCATTAATTCCCAAGGTCAAAGAGGTCTCAATTACAGACCTAGTTATTTCAGATCACACACCTGTCTTAATAGACCTGCTTGATACTCACCCTAAGGGAGACGCTTATTTGTGGCGCTTTCCATCCTTTTTGGCCAAGGATGAAAGTTTTCTGACGCTTCTGAAGGGTTGGTGGCTTGAATACGGGGCTACGAATGAGCAGCATGTATCCGATCCTCAGCTATTTTGGAACACGGCAAAAGCAGTTTTGAGGGGACGCATTATAGCACATGTTAGTAAACTTAAAAAAGTGGTACGGTCACAATACGAGAAGACTAGTGCAGCGTTGAGACAGGCATATAACGAATTTTTAGTAAAGCAGACCCCACTCTCTAAAGCCTTATGGATATCAGCCAGGGGAGACTTTGATATATGGGCTGAGCGTCGGGAAGATTTTATTAGGACCCAACAGGAAGTAAGCTATAGACGTTTTGGAGATAAACCTGGGAAATTGTTAGCAAACCTGGCTAGGGGAAAGAGACCTTTTCACTGTATCCAACGCCTGAGATCCCCGGGAGGCACTGTTACAGAAGACCCAAAGTCCATTAACGCATTACTGGGGAATTATTATGCTTCGCTGTATCGGGACGACCCGGGGGAACTGCCGGAGGGCGAGACCTTTATGCAAAACCTCTCTTTACCTCAAATCTCTGAGGAACAATTACACGCGCTTAACGCGCAGATAACCGCGGAGGAGGTGCGAAGTGTAATTATGGCCTTGCCCTCGGGGAAGTCTCCTGGGCCTGATGGATACCCAGGTGAATTTTATAAGGTTCTGGGGACACAAGTGGCGCCCATCTTGACTAGCCTGTTTAACAACGTATTGTCAGGACAGGATCGGGCTTTCCGAACTAATCTAGCCTACATCAAGCTAATACCTAAAGAGGGTCGAGATCTTGATTGTCCCTCCTCTTACCGGCCGATTTCGCTGATCGATCAGGACCTCAAGATATTGGCTAAGCTCATGGCCAACCGTTTGGCTTTGATATTGCCCTCACTGATAGGCCCATCACAGGTGGGTTTCGCAAAGGGCCGTTCAGCTGTGACGAACATCCGAAGAGTTTTATTGGCAATGGATAAGGTTGGAGATGGCCGGGGGGAGAACCGCCTGCCCTGATCACCCTAGATGTAGAAAAAGCATTTGACAATTTGAGATGGGGGTGGTTGGGTCAGGTGCTGGATGCCATGGGTTTTCAGGGGGCTTTTAGACGATTTCTGAGAGTTCTTTACACACAACCTAAAGCTAGTGTACACACGCCTGGATTTATCTCCCCGTCCTTTCCTTTGCTAAAGGGGATGAGACAGGGATGTCCGTTGTCCCCTTTACTATTTGATCTGGCTTTAGAGCCCTTGGCCCGGTCCCTGGATACAGACCTGACATTTCAGGGTATTTCGATTGGGGGGGCGACTCTGAGGCTGGCTCTTTTTGCGGATGATATCCTCTTATTTATGGCTCACCCGGATACAGAGCTGCCCAAAGTACTGGATGTCATATCGGATTTTGGCGTTTTTTCGGGATTCAAACTGAATGTGTCTAAATGTGAGGCTCTGTTTCTGTGCACCACAGACCCACGGGGGGGGGGGGGGAGGGGTTACCCACTCAGTTGCACAATATTCCAGTGGCCAAACGATCCATCAAATACTTGGGGATACATATTGGGCGCACAGCCGACTCACTTTATCGTTTGAACTATCTCCCCTTATTTACGAAGATCTTACATGACTTGAAAAGGTGGCATGGTTTACCACTCTCTCTATTGTGTAGGAATCACCTTCTTAAGATGATGAGCTTCTCGAAGCTATTATACCCTTTACAAACCCTGCCACTTCTTTTAAAGCATACAGATGTCTCAAGACTACAGTCGGCTTTTGGTCACTTTTTATGGAAAGGGAGGAGGCCTCGAATCCGTATAGACAAGCTCATGGCCACTAAGGAGAGGGGGGGTATTAACTTACCTAATATACGAGGGTACAATTTGGCCTGTCTAGCAAGACATGTTATAGACTGGGTGGCGTCTACTAGTTATCATTCAGATCACACGCTTGAATCACATTTTTGTGCCCCATGGGACCTCTGCACGCTCCTGCATTCGTCCCTATCAGCCATGCCTGGGTACATAAAGCAATCGGTGATCTGTAGAGATACTTTCATGACGTGGAGGGCGATGAGACGGAGTTATGGTTTATCTTTTCGAGTTTCCAAATATCTTCCCCTATGGAATCATCCGGAATTCGCTCAAGGAAGACATAGTAGTCTCTTTGCAGAATGGAGGGCGAGGGGCATTCTAAGGGTGGAACATCTACTCCATGACACGGATCCGAGATAGTTGACGGGTCAAGAATTGATAGACAAATTTGGGTTGAGACCTTTCCAAAGTATCCAATATGCTCAGGTCCAGCATTTCTTTAGGAATGCGCTAAGGGAGGTGGGTCGAGAGGTGATCGCAAACAAAATGGATAAAGCAATTTTTCAACATACGGGAATGCTGTCTGTATCACATATCTACTGCAAAATTAGGGATAGTTTGATTGTTACTCTGCCAGAACAATTTTTCATAAAATGGGAAGAACAGTTAGGAGACGGGGACCTCAGGGACAAAATTCTGATAGGATGGGATTCAGTTCGGAAACATGTGATGAGAGAGGTGTGGAGAGATACTCAGTTTCGCATAATGCACAGGGCAATCTTAGGTTTTAATATACCGCCGAGCACTGCTATGCCTGACCGCCTGGTGGCCTGTCCTAAATGTCATGTCCAAAAAACAGATCTGTTCCATGGTTTATGGCAGTGCTCGGCAATTCAGCCCTTGTGGTCTCAGGTCCGTGACATGATGGATACACTATGGGGATTGACCCTGCCAATGTCGCATGTCCTTTTCCTTTTCCACTATTGGGAGGAGGAGACGGATGGTGGCAGAGCGGAAGGGAGACACCTGCCCCAACTGTTTCATCTGATCTGTTTGGTAGTTAAACGACTACTGCTACAACAATGGTTGGTATCAACAATACCAACTATGCAAAATATAGTGAACCAACTAAAGCAATGTTTACACATAGAACGATTAGATTCGGAACGTATGAAAACCAAACACACTAAAGGATTTTTCATAAAATGGAAGGCATTCATGATACGGCATTTATCTGAATCAGAACTTAAACAGGCGGTGTCTCCCTTCACGCTCACCAAATGGTACTTGTTGGAAGTCTTAAAGGGTACGCTGGGTCGTCTGCATTTGCGGGACAGCTGAATTTCTTACCAAACTAAACTAGGATTTTCTCTTCCCGAGAAGGTGGGAGGGGTTTGTCCCCTTTTTTCCTTATTACTGCTTCATGAATATTCTTATTTTTTAAATTTTTGATACAAACTAATGTGCAATCTCTTTATTTGTTATATTACACTTTGTGGTAATACTGTTTAATATGTTTGAGCCTGCGCGCTCTTATTTGTTGTGTGGTTTTGTATAACTTGCAGAAAATAAAAAACTTCAATAAAAAAAATAAAAAAAAATAAGAGACTACATCTCTTGTAGTACGACCCATGTAATTTATTATGCGGTGTGCGGTTGCTCTAAGGTCTATGTAGGCCTGACTTCCAGAGAACTCAGGGTACGCACGAGAGAATATGTGCGGGACATTAGAGGAGCCAATGCCATAGATGACCCTACTCAATTAAAAACGTTACCATGGCACTTTAAGTTATACCATGGCTGCAACCCTAAGTCCCTAAAAATCATAGGGACCGCATACATTGTGGCATCAGAGGGGGGGGACTTGAAAAAGGTCTTGGCACAGAGAGTGCAGATGAAAAACTCAGCTTTGCCCCATTTTTATAGTACTACAATAGTATATCCCTATCACTAAAAAGCATGTTTTTTAAAATTATTTTTATGTGTCTTGTCTTATATGTTTTACTAGGTACCAACTTTTTCCAGCTCGATTGCTTCAAAATATGATATACACTAACATTTGAAATATACATGAAATAGATTTGGTACGGTAACGGCAAATTTTTCTTCCCCTACGTATCAAGATCAGGATCATCGATACATATATGTATATATGCTGCTTATAACAACCTTGCCATTATATTCGATATGTCGGTTTACTGTTTCTTCCTGCTTTTATCCTCCCCTTAACAATGAACCTTGTTTTGCATTGTTACTTTCACAATAGCACTTTGTGTTTTTGCTTTTTGTTTGTTTGTTATTTGTTTGCTGTTTTTTAATTTTTCACATTATTATTGTTTTCTTATGTTTTCATCACTCGACTTTGCTGTTTATGGAATGATATTTATCACGATGGTATGCCCATTTATAGAAATAGTTCTTGTGGACATTGCGCGGCATGACTGTTTTGCAATTTAAATGTAGCGTCTTGCACAACTTTGGAAAATGACATGTCAATGTACACTTTGATGCATCATCACTTCATATATCCTCTGTTTCCTAACAAATCACATTCACAATATTGCGTGGAAGACATTTTTTATATATAACTTCATATATCCTGTTTCCAAACAAATCACATTCACAATACTGCGTGGGAGACATTTTTTATATATAACTTCATATATCCTCTGTTTCCAAACAAATCACATTCACAATACTGCGTGGGAGACATTTTTTATATATAACTTCTATTGTCTTCCATCCTAAGATACACTATGACACGAATGCAATATGTTTTTTTTTTATCTATAGGGAGGAGTTAGGAGAAAGGCTGGATTTGCGAGTATTACATTTGTTACGTACCTTTCTGTGTTGACCAATGAAGTGCGCACTCTGTCGGCTGTGGCCGGGATGGTGTCTGCCCCGTTCCTGCCTCCTGTAGTGCATTGCGCATGTCCGGAATTCCTGGTACGCGTCAGGAACCCGGATGTGCGCTCCAGCACAGGGGGCCGGAAGTGGGGCATGACTCGCTTCCGGTTTCGACGATAGACATGCGCCAGCTATTCATTGAGGTCTCACTAATTTCAAACATCTGAGGTATTTAGTATATAAATAGCAATTGCTGTAACAGGACACATACACACCCCCTGAGGAAGCACTACGCGAAACGCGCATTGGGGTCCTAAACACATGACATGGAGACTTGCAGGACTACTGAGATAGGTAAGGTGCTGATGTACTCCTGATAGCATTTGCCTCTCCCTTTTCATATGGACGGTTTTTTGTCCTAAATATATGCACTTGCACTTTCTTTGGGATAGGATATTGCTACTTTCAGGCCACTGCTATACCTACAGCACTTATATGTAGAAATTAATACAACGTCAAATTACAGATCTGCTAATTTGCTATGGTTATGTGAACATTTCTAGAGTCTTCTCTGTTTTGATACCTTTTTAATTGTTTGTCTAACCTATATGTGAATAAAATTGTTATTTTTTTATATATATATATATGGCTTTGTACTCCGTTCCTTCCGTATGACATTAATTTAGGAGTGGCCCAAATCTTATATAAGGGAAGGTGTCCCGTGTGGACATGACTTAGCCCGCTGTGATACTATTCTAGGAGTTTATGTATTTGTAATAGTAAGGATATGTGGGAGATGCTGTTTCACAAAAAAAAAAAATCATACCACCCATCATCTCGCTGCAGATCATTCAGTGACTACAGTACAGATTAGAGGCAGAATAAACATTTACATTAAGTGACTCACAGGTGACGTCAGAATCTAGTTGTTATTTTTCTCTTTTCCTTTCCATTCGGTCCAGACCTCTATGATGACTTCTCTCAGCCACAGCCCATTTCTGCAGTTTGCTGCTCAGATGTCTTCAGCTTCTCACTCACCTATAAACGAAGATAAAGTTTTCATGATGCCACACACTGAACCCCTAAATATAATAGCGCCATACAGGGTTGGCCTTAGGGGTGTGTGACCTGTGCGAGTGCACAAGACGCTGTACCCTCCCAGCATGTAGGGGTGCCACTGGGCTACGCCTCTACTCTGCGCTCTGATCTTAGTTACACACATGGAGTAAATAAGAGCCGAGGAGCAAAAGCAGTGGAGGAATCTCCGCCCACAGCCCGCCCTGCAAGAAGCCTGTGATCCTGTAAAGGATTTACCAGACACAGCTTCTGTGTCGACACCCGTGATTAATCAGTCTGCATCTGCTCCTAGGTCTGATAGAGTGACTCGATCTGCTACCACTCAGGCTGGTAGGCTGAGGAGTGGGAGAACCTATCACAGCCTGGCCAGATGGAGCTAGCTCCCGCCCTTGGTCTATTTGTACCTTCATTTCCTGCTTTTCCTTTGCCTGTGATTCTGTCTGGTTTCCTGGCTCTGCTGTCCTCTGCTTCAATTTGACCCTGGCTTTACTGACTACTCTCCTGCTTTGCGTTTGGTACCTCGTTCACTCCTGGTTTGACTCGGCTCGATCACTACTCTGGTTGCTCACGGTGTTGCCGTGGGCAACTGCCCCATTTCCCTTAGCTTCTGTGTACCCTCGTCTGTCATGCAATTATGGAGCGTAGGGACCGTCTCCCAGTTGTACGCCGTCGCCTAGGACAGGCCGTGCAAGTAGGCAGGGACTGAGTGGCGGGTAGATTATGGCTCACCTGTCTGTCTCCCTACCCCGACATTACAGATCCTGTCAGCAAGGATAGATGGTAACTGTGTGTAAATATTCCAGTATGTTTGTGTATATGTGTATACAGTATGTGTATACAGTATGTGTCTCTGTGATTGTATATGTTACAGTATGTGTGTGTATATACGTGTCTGCATGTGTTTATGTCTCTTTGTAAATGTGTGTGTTCAATATTAAAGTAGAACTGGCAAAATGAAGATATCTGTGCTGCCCCTTATATACCTTGCTGCCCCCTATATACCGTACTGCCCCTTATATGCCCTGCTGCCCCTAAATACCCTGCTGCCATTTATATACCCTGCTGGCCCTTATATACCCTCCTGCCCCTATATATTCTGCTGTCCATTATATACCCTGCTGCCCCTTATGTACCCTGCTACCTCTATATACGATTCTGCCCTTTATATACTCTGCTGTCCCTTATATACCCTGCTGACACTTATATACTCTGATGCACCGTATATACCCTGATGCCCCTTATATACCCTGCTGCACCTTATTTACCCTGCTGCCCCTTATATACCCTGCTGCCCCTTATATATTCTGCTGCCCCTTACTCTGCTGCCCCTTATATACTCTGCCGCCCTTAAGGGAAACACCACATTTTCATATATGCTAATCTATAATCTTTAACCAATACATGGGAATTCATTAATAGAAATAATCTTTTCAAAATGTACCTCCAGTTTGGAAGTGCACTGCATGATACACACACACACACACACACACACACACACACACACACACACACACACACGTGTGTGTGTATATGTGTCTGTATGTCTATATATTTACCTGTTTGTATATTCCAGAATGAGTGTGTGTGTACATATATATATATATATATATATATATATATATTTGCCTGTATATCTAAATATCTGCCTTTATGTATGTACAGTATATATGTTCCAGTATGTGCGTGTCTACATATGTGGGAATTTTTGGTTTGTGTAGGGTAGCCCGCACAGGGCGCCATCCAACCTTAGCCCGTCAATGGCGCCATACACGGCACCTCTAATTATAATAGCACTGTCACTTTGGGTTCGTGGACCCACTGGGCCATACCGCCTTGGCAGTATGGCAGCTGGCCAACAGGTCACAGTCTATAGTTCGTATAGGGTACCTGTGGCAGCTCGGACAGTAGCAAGGCAGGCTCGGCTGGGACTAGGCAGCAGGTAGACATCAGGCGTAGAGTAGCAGGACAGGCGTGGAATACAGCACAGCACGACTACATCTTCCGTTTCATGCGTTCGACTGCCAGCAGGATGGAGGATCAAGTCTGCTGCCAGATCTGCAGAAAGTCCCTAAAAGCAGTGTCAGCAGCTGGTACCTCGGAAGTTTCAGGCACCGGGAGAGGAATTCGTGGGTGTTGGCCATAGACAATAAAAGAACGATGTATTCCTTATGGACTCGCTGGTGTGATTTTTGTAGGAGAATTCAGACCATGGGAGAAACTGCACCCAGTCATCATGCTGCTTGGAGATAAAGTGGCGTAGGTAGTTCTCCAAGATCTGATTGATTCTCTTGACCTGACCATTGGACTGAGGATGGTAGGCCGAGGAAAAGTCCAACATTATACCTAGGAGTCCGCAGAGGGCTCTCCAGAACTTCGAGGTGAACTGAACCCCTCAATCAGACACAATATGCTACGGCAAGCCGTGCAGGCGGAAGATGTGTTGGATGAAAGGCTTGGCCAGTTGAGGAGCAGTAGGAAGAGGAACGAAGTGGGCCATCTTCGAAAATCGATACACCACCACCCAGAAGGTACTGTATCCAGCAGAGAGAGGCAGGTCAGTGATAAAGTCCATAGCTATATGCTGCCAGGGAGCATTGGGCACAGGCAATGGCTGGAGCAGGCCAGCAGGTCTGGAGTGAGCGACCTTGTTAGCTGCACACACTGCAGGGGGAAACAAAGTCCATAATATCCTTGGGCAGCGTGGGCCACCAGAAATGATGGGCAATCAAATCCCAGGTCTTACGGGTCCCCGTGTGACCTGCCAATCTAGAGGCGTGTCGCCAGAGGAGAATTCTCCCTCTGTCAGCCAGGCACACAAAAGTACTCCCTGGAGGAATGTCCCCAACTAGCAGGGGGTTGACAGAGACAATACAAGACGGATCAATAATGTTCTGTGGAATCTCCATGGTGTCTTCTGTCTCAAAAGACCTGGACAAGGCATCGGCCCTCACATTTTGGTCAGCCGGGCGATAATGGAGCTTAAACTGGAACCTGGTAAAGAACAGCGGCCACCTGGCCTGACAAGGATTCAGCCTTTGGGCCGTCTGGAGATAGCTGAGATTCTTGTGGCCGGTAAAAATGAGGATGGGATGAGCTGCACCCTCTAGTAGATGTCTCCACACCTCCAGAGCAAATTTGATGGCCAGTAACTTCCGATCCCCAATCGAGTAGTTGCATTCTGTGGAAGAGAAGAGCTTAGAGAAATATCCACATACCATTGACTTGCCCTTGGAACCTCTCTGGAACAGGAGTGCACCAGCACCGACAGAGGAGGCGTCCACCTCCAACGAGAATTGTAGGGAAACATCTGGATGATGGAGGATAGAGGCTGACGTGAAGGCATTCTTCAGGCTATTGAATGCCTCAGGAGTCCACACCTTGATGTTCATGCCCTTCTTGGTGAGGTTAGAGATAGGAGAAGTTTGGTATGAACTGTCTGTGAATCCCAGAAAGCACTGTATGGCAATCAAGCCTTGAGGGCGTGGCCATTCCAGGACGGAATTTACCTTTTCAGGTCCCATCTCCAGTCCTCGATTCGAGATGATGTAGCCCAGGAAGGGTAGAGCATCTTTCTCAAACACGCACTTCTCCAACATAGCGTACAGACGATTCTCCCTTAACCGCAGCAAAACTTGACGGTCTCTGATAAGTCATAGGATCTGGAGAAAAAATCAAGATGTCATCAAGATAGACTACTACACAAACATAGAGGAGGTCACGGAAGATGTCATTAACAAACTCCTAGAAGACCGCGGGAGCATTACGCAGGCTGAAGGGCACTACAAGATATTCTTAGTGTCCATCACGGGTGTTAAATGCAGTCTTCCATTCGTCACCCCGGCGAATCCAAATTAGATTGTAAGCCCCACGCAGGTCTAGTTTGGAAAAAATCTTGGCACTACATATACGATCAAATAGTTCTGACATCAATGGCAACGGATACTTATTTTACACCGTAATCTGGTTGAGACCACGGTAGTCGATATAGGGACGCAGAGAACCATCCTTTTTCTTGACGAAGAAGAACCCGGCTCCTGCCGGGGAGGAAGATTTCCATATGAAGCCCATCTCCAAGTTCTCTTTAACATAGGCAGACATTCACAGAGTCTCTGGTAAGGAGACAGGATATACCCTACCACGGGGAAGGGATGCACCAGGAATCAGCTCGATAGGGCAGTTATACCACCGGTGTGGGGACAGCGTCTCCGCCTCCCTCTTGCTGAAGACATCCGAAAATGCAGCATAATGACCAGGCAATCCAATGACTGAGGCAGAGGAGGTTGAGCCAAACTAATCTGTCCCAGGCAACAGTTGTGACACTCGGGGCCCCACTGGAGAACTTCTCCAGAGTTCCAGTCCAGGACTGGGGCATGTAATCAGAGCCAAGGCAGGCCCAGCAGCACGGGGTTAACGGCCTTGGACAAGACAAAGAATGATAACAGCTCGGAGTGGAGAGCTCCCACTTGGAGACTCAGTCGCTTGGTCACAGCAATAACTGGATCTGGCAGTGGTAGTCCATTTACCGATTCAACCGTCAACGACCTCTCCAGAGGGGTAGTGGGTAATTGAAGAAGATCCACCAAGTCTCTACAAATGAAATTAGCAGCAGATGCAGAGTCCAGATACGCAGAGACCCTATAAGTTTTTTCGCCGGACACTATGGTCATGGGTATGAACAACTTAGACGGGACTCCTTCTTTGCCCAAGGTTGTCTCTCCTACCAACCCTAGGCTTTGGGACCTTTGGGGACACAGACGCACAAGATGGCCTCCAAGGTCACAATATAAACAGAGTCCCGAAGTGCATCTGTGTTGTTTCTCCTGGGTGGATAGCTTACACTGGTCCATCCTCACAGACGCCTTAGGAGGATCGGCACCTGAGGACAGCAGAGGTTGCTGCAAGGATGGTACCAAACTAGGAAGGCTTCCCTCCCGATGAGCCTCTTGGACCCGTTCTCGGATCCTCAGATCAATCCGGGTGGACAGAAGGATGAGGTCATCCAGGGTAAACGGTAGATCTCGAGCAGGAAGTTCGTCCTTATTTTTAGGAGACAGACCATGCCAGAATGTAGCTACCAGGGCCTCATTGTTCCACAACAGTTCTCCCACCAGGGTGCGGAAGTGGATGGCGTACTCGCTCACGGAGGTGTCTCCTTGGTGTAGGTTTAACAAGGAAGCTGCTGCAGATGAGACTCATCCAGGCTCCTCAAACACCATGCAAAAAGTCCAGAGGAAGCCCTGGAAGTCACGGGTCTCTGGTCCTAGTCTCTCCCAAATAGGATTCGCCCCTGAAAGAGCCTTGCCAGTGGGGAGAGAGATGATTAAAGCAACCCTTGCACCATCAGACAAAAATTCCCTTGCATACAGGCTGAAGTGGATCTGTCACTGGTTCCAAAATCCACGACAGGTACCTGCGTCTCGTCATCATAGCGGTCAGGAAGTGGCAAAGAAAAACAGGGATCAACACCGCCAGGAGGAGTAGTAGGAGGAACGGCAGCTTGTGCCTCTTGCCAACGTGTGAGAATGTTCAAGGCCTGGAGGAGTTGGTCCTGTCGAGACCGGAGGTCCAGCATATCCGTCCATATCTCTTGTGATGTCATCTTGGATCGACCAGCGGGGTCCATGGCCTGAGCGTACTGTCACATTGGGTTCGTGAAACCACTGGGCTGTACAGCCTTGGCGGTATGGCAGCTGGCCAACAGGACATAGGTTACAGTCTATAGTTCGTATAGGGTACCTGTGGCAGCTCGGACAGTAGCAAGGCGGGCTGGGACTAGGCAGCAGGCAGACATCAGGCGTGGTGTAGCAGGACAGGTGTGGTATACGGCATAGCACGACTTCAGCTCAGCATGGCACTTGACCAGGATAGAACGGGATACAGGTACGGGAAACACTGGGAACTGGAAAACACTAGGAGACCATTTGCATATACAAACTTAGGGTACGACAACAATGCGCAGGCGTGGGAGGAAGGGGCTGGGCCCTTCTTATAGTCCAGGGTGCTTATGGGACCCGGCCGAGGTGAGCGGAAGTGAGCGCTGGCGTCTCCTGAGGAGGAGACTGGGGCCAGCGCTCACAGATCCATGGCTTGTGGGCGTCAGTCGGTGAGTGAGCCATGGGCTAGACATGTAGATTAAAAAGAATTATACATTTATTGAATAAATCCAAACATCCCAGAACCCAACAAATAAAAGTGCTATTATTCCCTGTGCATTTCAATGTCCATTAAATGTCCATATCTTTAAGCTTCTTATTCCTTCTTCCACTGGTCTAAAATGTCTTTTACTCTGTGACAGTTTTTTCCCCAGAGCTGATGTCCTAAAGTCCTCTTTATTTCCTCTTCTTCCGGCCAATGGTCTTGAAGCAATCCTATGATTAAAAGATCATAGATTATTATTATTATTAATTAGTATTAATATTTTATTATGAAAGAGAGAAGAAAAAAAGAGAGAACATCATTCTTACCTATTATGTAGTCCACTCGCATTCTGTTCTGCAGTTTCCTCCACCGATCATACAGACGTTGTCCATGGATTGTGGACACTGCATTGCATCTTTTAAGTGTTGGTAAATCCTTCTCCACAGTGAGGGGATACTTTTTAGTAAACCTTTCAAATGCTTCCTCCTTAGACCAGACCAGATTACGGGTGGTTTCTGGTCTTGTGCTCTACCCATTTTTAGATTCTCTTCCATCGCAGCTCTGCAAAAGACACAATTATTTTAGTCAAAGAGATAATAGAAAACAGCAAAACAAAGGGTCAATAATATGAACATATTGCTGCCCAGGTACTTACTTTGAGGTGGAAGGCTGCTCTTGCAATTCTTGAATCCTGTCCGGTAACGATGATGCTTTTATCATGTTGTTCATGGTCTTCTCCCGATAAACACACTAAGCCGGGTCGTTTGAATGTGCCTGGTATTTTGCAAATAATTGTGTCTCGATGGTTTTCAAGCAATTTGAGGACACATAGGCTTCTGACATTCTCCTGACCGCCTGGCTGGTCACTGGCTTTAATTCAAATCTATACAATAGAAGAAATAATTATTAAAAAAAAGTTTATTACGTTGGCATGTAGAATGGAAATCTAACCGTCACTAATAAGAACTTACTTTGTATGAAGTCTTGCTAGATTGGTTGAAACATTGTGTAACCTTTCTCTGGAGGTGGAAATAAAGAAGTTGCCGATCTTTTTGTTCGCCTTCACAAGCAGAGGCCTCACTATGTTGTGATATATTTCAAACCACTGAAAAAATTAATAAAAAAATACATAGTTGTTAGATTGATGAACGAAAGATTGATAGATGACAGATGCAGTAGATGACCTTGTACTGTAAGATTCATACCATTTCCTCTTCTTTATTTAGGGGATTCACACTGCACATATAACGTTGTCCTGATATTGCTAGATGTACGTTCACTTATATTGCAAATTGGATATGACTGCCTTTATGAACGATTAAAATTAAATTTTATTATAGATATCAAAAACTAAAAAAACGGCTAAATAGTCATAGAACTATTTTAAGGCAAAAGCAGGGGGACCAGTAGGGGAACGCAGGTGGATACTGTACTTATCCACATATACCTCCACTTGCATATAGGATTTAGGTCCCTTTAAATTATAGTATAAACCTGGTCGTCCCTGCCACTAGAGCTGTGTCCCAACGCGTTTCAGCACCCCCAATTGGTAGGGTGCGTCATCAGGGGTCACAGTATTTGTTTATGAATTTGAAACACAAATAGGCCGGTTAGCACATGTTGCGTGCTCTAACATCCACCCGGCTCGTGCACGACACTAGTCAGCTGGTCGCACGCCGACCTGATATAGTCCTGGCCCCTCCCACTGTCTGGAGGCACGGCGCCCGGTTTACCAATCCCACGCAGGCACGCAAGAATTACGTCACCTGCACGAAATGGGCCTCCGCAAGCACCGTGATGCCGACGATGGGACGAGAGAAAGCATCCCTAGAAACCAGGGATACAAAGGCGGCCATTTAGAAACCTGGCAAGGATTGTTTGGCGATAGATGGCTTTATAAATAGACGGAAGCATTGACTGACTGTGTTATACAGGAGCTGCGGGACTGTTAGATTGAATAATGGAATTAAAAATGACCATAGTTAAATGGCATATGACTCGTAGTGTGGCATAGAGCTGGAGTGTACGATGACTCATATAATAGGGATCAGGTCATGCAAAAGGGAACATAGAATAGAATGATCGACTTGCATGTGGTACACCTCATATCATGGCATTAAAGAAAGGTATGTAATTAGTAGAGATCAGATCAGATCAGGAGCACTATTGTGGAAAACGGGTTATAAAAAACAATAAGGGTATGTTCACACGGCGGGGGTCCGTAACGGCTGAAATTACGGGGATGTTTCAGCCTGAAAACATCCCCGTAATTTCAGCCGTACCGGCATGTGCAGGCGCTTGAACGCCGCGTCAATTACGGCCGTAATTAGCGCTGCTATTCATTGGAGTCAATGAATAACGGCTCCAATTACGGCCAAAGAAGTGACAGGTCACTTCTTTGACGCGGGCGTCTATTTACGCGCCGTCATTTGACAGCGGCGCGTAAATTTACGCCTCGTGTGAACAGACAAACGTCTGCCCATTGCTTTCAATGGGCAGATGTTTGTCAGCGCTATTGAGGCGCTATTTTCAGACGTAATTCGGGGCAAAAACGCCCGAATTACGTCCGTAAATAGGCCGTGTGAACATACCCTTAAAGGACAATTGTTTGTTGAGGCCCGCAGGTTTCACAGTTTGCATACGGAAAATCCATTGGGTCTGTTTTTGTAAAATCCTCTTATTCAGATCACCCCCCCTGGCCAACGATCGTATATGCTCAATCCCCTGAAATAGAATCACATTGGTGTTACCAGCATGGCATTCCCATACATGTCTTGCCACCGGAGTATCCTCATTTCTGCGAATGTCCCCTAAGTGGTCCCTGATCCTCCTCCTGAATTCCCTTGATGTCTTACCAATCAATATATTGCAGCCCACACACACACACAAAATAAGATATACAACTCCTCCTGTTTTACAGTTAATGAATGATCTATTGTCAAAAGTCCTCCCTGTAGTATGACTCTGAAAATTTTTGAGGCATAGAATGGAATCACACGCCTTGCATGAGCCACATCTAAAAGTGCCCTTAATGTCATGTGTTAACCATGATGTAGATGAGGTAGATTGCAGGTGGCTATGTACCAAACGGTCCCTTATCTTTCTACCCCTCCTATATGTCACCAATGGTCTATCACCCATCATACTTCCAATATCCGGATCTGCTTTGAGAATACCCCAATAGGCTTGGAGTACACTCATCACTTCCCAATTGGAGGAATCAAATGTCCCTATGATGCGTATCTGCTCATCAATCGACCGCTTCCTAGGAGTAAGTAGATCACTTCTATTGATGTTTAGAGCATGCTGATACGATGATCTCAAGACTTTATGAGGATAACCTCTACGGCGGAATCTATTTTGTAGGTCTGTTGCAGCTATTTTGAAGTCTGTAATGGTGGAGCAATTCCTACACACCCTCAAGTACTGCCCCTTAGGTATTCCCCTTTTCAAGGGTACAGGGTGCCAGCTCTCCCACTTAAGTAGACTATTGGTCACTGTGTTCTTCCTAAACACACTGGTCTGGATACATCCTTGTTCGGTCTTGAATATACTGATACCAAGGAATGTTATTTTGTTGTCATGAATCTCAGAGGTGAAGAAGAGCCCCATCTCATTGACATTAAGGATGGCTACAAATTCGCTAAACTGTTCCCTGGTTCCCGTCCAGAGAATTAAAACATCGTCAATGAATCTTAGCCACAAGAGTATCATAGATGTCCATCTCTCCATGTCCTCATTAAACACAATCTTCCTCTCCCACCAGCCCAAGTATAAATTGGCATATGAGGAGGCGCAGGGACAACCCATCGCCACCCCCCTGAGCTGCTGATAGTATTTACCATCGAACAAGAAGAAGTTATGTTCAAGGACAAATCTAAGTAAGTCAACTACAAACTCATTGTGTGCCTGAAAGTGTATTCCCCTTTCATTGAGGAAGTCCCCTACACCAAGATTCATGGGGTATAGAGCTGTAGAGGGCCTCCACATCCAGTGAAGCCAAGTGTACCCCGGTATCACATCTGATACCATCAAGTCTTCTCAATACATCCATAGTATCTCTAATGTAGGATGGGAGAGTCGACACAAGGGGTTTAAGAATTTAATCAATATAGAGACCAGCATTTTGGGTCAGATTATCTACCACTGAGACAATGGGGCGACCCTTGAGGGGAGATGTACCTTTATGCACCTTCGGTTAGCTATAAAAGGTGGCATATTATGGATGATCGACAAGGATGAATCGTTGTTCATCAATACTGAGCAGATTCAATGATTTACCTTGATTTATTAGTTCCTTGAGGATGTTGCCAAAGGTCCTCATTGGGTCACTTGGTAAAATACGATAGCAATTTGAATCTCTCAAAATACGATGGCACATTGTTGTATATTACCTCCGATCCATCACCACAATGTTGCCCCCTTTATCAGAGGGCTTTATGACAATGGTCTCATCTTGTTCAAGTGCTTGTAGAGCAACCATCTCATCTGTCGAAGTATTAAACTTAATTGGAATACTAGAATCCATTTTCCTCAATTGATCAACCACTACCTCTAAAAATACGTCAATCGGTGTATTATCATTAACGGGTGCATTTCTTGTTGATGGAAGCCTCAAATTAGTAAATGGTCCATCCCCCATATTTCTTTGACCCTCTTGCAGTAGTTGATCAAGTATTCTAAGATGTGGTAGGTCCTCCTCTACAATCCCTAATTCCATGCATTGTCGCCTGTCAGGAGTTTAAAAAAAAAAAAAATTCCATTTAAGCTTGCGCCCAAAGAGATTGAGATCCTTGACCCATGTGAATAGGTCAAATCTATTTGTGGGCACAAATGACAACCCCTTCTTTAAGATGCTGGTCTCTTCTGTAGTCCAGATACGTGATGAGAGATTCATTATCTGCAAGTCACCCTCCTTATGACTAGAGATCATACTTCTCTCCGATCTCGTAGGAGGTACTCTGAGATAAGATGGTTCCTGGCTAAAAAACCCTCTCTGTTGGAGTTCTTTCCTCTACCTCTACCCCGTTGGTTCATAAGGGTAGGGTTCCTCTCCTGATAGTGATTGCCCCTGAGCCTTCTATTAGTGAGTCTAGGGTTATCTGAATCAGATTGTTCTTGTTCGGAGGAAGAGAGTTCCGTATCCTGTTCTTGACCCCCCACATTCTTTGTACTGTAATCAAAGATTTTGCCCTCCTTAAAGTCAGCGGTATCACGGACAAATTGAAAATGCTTCCGTTCTTTAATGTGTCCCGTGAATTTCTCTATGCCCTGCTGGAGTACAACTTCTTTTCTTTCAAAGTCTGGATTACTGGAGAATTTCCTAACTGCTTCAATCCCCTCTTTTAGTTCATTAGAACTGCGGGCCAATAGAACTTTCTCTTCCTCTAATAGAATCCCCATGAACCTTAAAGATGAATCAATAGATTCCTTCTCCCATTTTTTTAGGAGGTAAGGTGACCTTACCCTTGCTGCTGGAATGAGGGTAATACGTAGGCCTCGAGGTACGATCTTATTTTTCAGGTAGGTATCTAGGGTTTGAATCTCCCACCAAGATCTAATATGATCCTTATAGATTTTTGTGAGTTTACTAAAAGAGGCACTAATCCTGAGGTGTTGTATTTGAGACGCCAATTCATTTTTAGAAAATACTTCCTTTGCATCGCTCATCCATTTAGCCACATTAATCTCACCAGTAAGGAAGCCTGCCATCCCCACTGTAATACTGAAAGATCAATAAAGGATTCACACTGCACATATAACGTTGTGCTGATATTGCTAGATGTATGTTCACTTATATTGCAAATTGGATATCACTGCCTTTATGAACGATTAAAATTAGATGTTATTTTAGATATCCAAAACTAAAAACTCCTAAATAGCCATAGAACTATTTTAAGGCAAAAGCAAGGAGACCAGTAGGGGAACGCAGGTGGATACTGTACTTATCCACATACACCTCCACTTGCATATAGGATTTAGGTCCCTTTAAATTATAGTATAAATCTGGTCATCCCTGCCACTAGAGCTGTGTCCCCAGAGCTGTGTCCAAACGCGTTTCAGCACCCCCAATTGGTAGGGTGCGTCATCAGGGGTCACAGTATTTGTTTATGAATTTGAAACACAAATAGGCCGGTTAGCACATGTTGCATGCTCTAACATCCACCCGGCTCGTGCACAACACTAGTCAGCTGGTCGAACGCCGACCTGATATAGTCCTGGCCCCTCCCACTATCTGGAGGCACGGCGTCCGGTTGACAAATCCCACGCAGGTACGCAAGAATGACGTCACCTGCACGAAACGGGCCTCCGCAAGCGCCATGATGCCGACGATGGGAGGAAAAAAAGCGTCCCTAGAAACCAGGGATACAAAGGCGGCCATTTAGAAACCTGGCAAGGATTGTTTGGCGATAGATGGCTTTATAAATAGGCGGAAGCATTAACTGACTGTGTTATACAGGAGCTGCGGGACTGTTAGATTGAATGATGGAATTAAAAATGACCATAGTTAAATGGCATATGATTCGTAGTGTGGCATAGAGCTGAAGTGTACGATGACTCAAATAATAGGGATCAGGTCATGCAAAACGGAACATAGAATAGAATGATCGACTTGCATGTGGCACACCTTAGGTGGAATATGACTCATATCATGGCATTAAAGAGAGGTATGTAATTAGTAGAGATCAGATCAGACCTGGAGCACTATTGTGGAAAACGGGTTATAAAAAACAATTAAAGGACAATTGTTCGTTGAGGCCCGCAGGTTTCACAGTTTGCATACAGAAAATCCATTGGGCCTCTTTTTGTAAAATCCTCTTATCCAGATCACCCCCCCTGGCCTATGGTCGTATATGCTCAATCCCCTGAAATAGAATCACATTGGTGTTACCAGCATGGCATTCCCATACATGTCTTGCCACTGGAGTATCATTTCTGCGAATGTCCCCTATGTGGTCCCTGATCCTCCTCCTGAATTCCCTTGATGTCTTACCAATATATTGCAGCACACACACACACACACACACACGAAAAAAAGATATACAACTCCTCTTGTTTTACAGTTAATGAATGATCTATTGTCAAAAGTCCTCCCTGTAGTATGACTCTGAAGAGTTTTGCGGCATAGTATGGAATCACACTCCTTGCATGAGCCACATCTAAAAGGTTGTGTTTAATGAGGACATGGAGAGATGGACATCTATGATCCTCTTGTGGCTAAGATTCATTGACGATGTTTTAATTCTCTGGACGGGAACCAGGGAACAGTTTAGCGAATTTGTAGCCATCCTTAATGTCAACGAGATGGGGCTCTTCTTCACCTCTGAGATTCATGACAACAAAATAATGTTCCTTGATATCAGTATATTCAAGACCGAACAAGGATGTATCCAGGCCAGTGTGTTTAGGAAGAACACAGCGACCAATAGTCTACTTAAGTGGGAGAGCTGGCATCCTGTACCCTTGAAAAGGAGAATACCTAAGGGGCAGTACTTGAGGGTGTGTAGGAATTGCTCCACCATTACAGACTTCAAAATAGCTGCAACAGACCTACAAAATAGATTCCGCCGTAGAGGTTATCCTCATAAAGTCTTGAGATCATCGTATCAACATGCTCTAAACAGCAATAGCAGTGATCTACTTACTCCTAGGAAGCGGTCGATTGATGAGCAGATACGCATCATAGGGACATTTGATTCCTCCAATAGGGAAGTGATGAGTGTACTCCAAGCCTATTGGGGTATTCTCAAAGCAGATCCGTATATTGGAAGTATGATGGGTGATAGACCATTGGTGACATATAGGAGGGGTAGAAACATAAGGGCCCGTTTGGTACATAGCCACCTGCAATCTACCTCATCTACATCATGGTTAACACATGACATTAAGGGCACTTTTAGATGTGGCTCATGCAAGGCGTGTGATTCCATACTGTGCCGCAAAACCTTTCAGAGTCATACTACAGGGAGGACTTTTGACAATAGATCATTCATTAACTGTAAAACAAGAGGAGTTGTATATCTTATTTTGTGTGTGTGTGGGCTGCAATATATTGGTAAGACATCAAGGGAATTCAGGAGGAGGATCAGGGACCACCTAGGGGACATTCGCAGAAATGAGGATACTCCGGTGGCAAGACATGTATGGGAATGCCATGCTGGTAACACCAATGCGATTCTATTTCAGGGGATTGAGCATATACGACCGTCGGCCAGGGGGGGGGGGGGGGTGAACTGGATAAGAGGATTTTACAAAAAAAGGCCCAATGGATTTTCCGTATGCAAACTGTGAAACCTGCGGGCCTCAACGAACAATTGTTCTTTAATTGTTTTTTATAACCCGTTTTCCACATTAGTGCTCCTGGTCTGATCTGATCTCTACTAATTACATACCTCTCTTTAATGCCATGATATGAGTCATATGCCACCTAAGGTGTACCACATGCAAGTCGATCATTCTATTCTATGTTCCCTTTTGCATGACCTGATCCCTATTATATGAGTCATCGTACACTCCAGCTCTATGCCACACTACGAGTCATATGCCATTTAACTATGGTCATTTTTAATTCCATCATTCAATCTAACAGTCCCGCAGCTCCTGTATAACACAGTCAGTTAATGCTTCCGCCTATTTATAAAGCCATCTTCCGCCAAACATTCCTTGCCAGGTTTCTAAATGGCCGCCTTTGTATCCCTGGATTCTAGGGACGCTTTCTCTTCTCTCATCGTCGACATCACGGCGCTTGCGGAGGCCCGTTTCGTGCAGGTGACGTCAATCTTGTGTACCTTGGTGGGATTGGTCAACCGGGCGCCGTGCCTCCAGATAGTGGGAGGGGCCAGGACTATATCAGATCGGCGTTCACTCGGCTCGTGTTCGACCAGCTGACTAGTGTCGTGCACGAGCCGGGTGAATGTTAGAGCAGGCAACATGTGCTAACCGGCCTATTTGTGTTTCAAATTCATAAACAAATACTGTGACCCATGATGACGCACCCTACCAATTGGGAGTGCTGAAACGCGTTGGGACACAGCTCTAGTGGCAGGGATGATCAAGTTTATATTATAATTTAAAGGGACATAAATCCTATATGCAAGTGGAAGTGTATGTGGATAAGTACAGTATCCACCTGCGTTCCCCTACTGGTCCCCCTGCTTTTGCCTTAAAATAGTTCTATGGCTATTTAGCCGTTTTTTAGTTATTGATATCTATAATAAAATTTAATTGTAATCGTTCATAAAGGCAGTGATATCCTCTTCTTTATTTAGAACCAATACTGCTATTTGTTTTGTTGAAGTCTTGTGTTCCTGGATCGATATTACCACGTTGCTGTAGTTTTTTTGTGTTCTTTCTTTCCATTCATTGACCTACAAGATAAATATATTGTGAAAACCAGCACTACACAAATGTTCAAAGACAGCAATAAAAAACAAAGGTTACTTACTGTCATATTTTGGACCACCCTAGGTCGTTGCATTTTTTTTTAAGATAATGAGGGACTCCAAATAATTGACAACTGTTAATTTTTCGCTATCAAGGAGTTCATCGCCATTTTCAGCCATCTTCAACACCCTTTGCAAAGTGGGTCCAGCAACTTTCAACACCGTTCTCAAGTCGTCAGGCTTTGAAACGGTCTCCGATAAGCGCTTATGGCTGTTGAAAGAAAAGAAATGAAATTTAAGAAATGAAAAGGCAGAAGAAAAAATTAATACATATTAAATTATGTTCTTGTCAATCTATTCTAAGACCTCGTAAAACTATTCTTAGACTTACTTCTTTGCAACATTCTCCTTGGAACTTCCTTTGCTCAGACTCTTTTGAAAAACTGCAAGCTTGCCGAGGTAGATTTTGGCTGCATTGTAGGTCTTCTTGTCTTTGTCACCTAGACATCTGGCATTCATCAGGTAAAAGACTAAACGCTTCAAATTCTTCAGATGATTGAAGACGGTCTGATGAGTGTTTCCGATTGCCAGCAACTTGGCAAAGTACTCGTTTGTCTTCTCAATGTCGTAGACAAATTTCACAGATGGCTTCTTGCTGTCCATGAAATACAGGAAGCGAGCAACGTTCTCTACCTATAATGATGAAATGGGATAAATTAAAAGGAACAGAATCTTACATAGATGTATGTTATTTACATGATGATTTGGTGCTTATCTCCTGCTTGTTTCTGACAACGCTTAAGGTTGTTGCAAGATAGTTATCAAAACCAACGATCAACTCTGAGTTCAGAGAATGCCTCTTGTACAATCCAGCTTCTGACATTTTCTTCCTCAGTGGGTTGTTCCAGGATATCTTGGGATCGTCAGTCAGTGCTTCTTGGTCCATCGCATCATCCTCTTCTTTTAACTCATTTTCTTGCCGTTCATACTTCTCTTCCACAGTGCTTTCATCATTTTCCTTGTCAGAGTCGCTTATCATGATGACTTCTTCTTCTTCCTCCTTTATGACATCCTCTGACTGTTGACAGCTATTAAACAAAACATTATATATTAATATCACATGCAAGGAAAATGTTTCCACAACATGTATAAAGCTTGGAGACAAAACATTTCTCACCTTTTTAGTTTTTTTCTTCGACCGCTGGCTGACATTCTTTCGTTTCCGGGGCTTTTGCCATCTCAACTTCAGAATTATCATTTCTGACTGGATTACACCTTAAAAGTGTAAATACAAAATGAATGATATTAGAAACATACATACAAAAATATAAAACAAATACAAATTTTTATAAAAGACCAATACTATAGTTGTTGTAATAGTGCATACCTTGGCACAGGAGGAGTGTTGATGATTGTGAACCCACGACCACTGAGGAACCCAAGGAGGTTTTCCATTCATTATATTATTACCCAATGGAGCTCCCTTCTCCTCTCTGCCTCTGTGCCCGGAATGCAAATGCCACTGTATTGTTTCAGCCCAACCCCTGGCCCAGCTATGTGTGAGATTTTCTAATGCACATACCACAGTATTGTTTTAGCCCAATCCTATGCCCAGCCAGTTGTGATTTTTTTTCAATACACATGCCTCTGTTTTTTTTTCAGCCTAATTTCTGGCTGCAGCCAGCTGTAATGTTTTTACATAGATTCTCCAATCTGTTGTTACAGACAAATATCAGATTTCACTCAGCTACCATTAACCTTAAGCAGCCCACAGACCATTATCGGCCTCCAGGGCTCCCCCACACTACTAACAAGTATCTAACTGCAGCCATAAGGCCTTCAGGGCTCCCACACTTCTCTAAGAAGCACCCCACAGCCTAACCATAACAGGCAAGGAAAACAAAATTATGCAGAAAAAATAGAAGAGAAAGTTACTTACAGTCATATGTCTGACTACCCCTGGCCGTTGCAGATGCTTTAAAACAAGCAGGGCCTCAAGATAAAAAATAATTTTGAGTTGGGGGTGTGGCTTCATGCGTCTGTCTTTTGCAGGTTTGAGGCATTTCAGGAAGGTTGGCTTTGCCACAACTAAAAGCCTCTGACATTTCTGGGGTGTCTTCATATAAGTTGTCAATGACAACTCCTGTGGCATGTCGCCCCCATTGCCACTCCTCTTTTATGTAAGGAGTATTGATCCTTGAAAAGGAATAGATTATGATGTAACACAAATTTGAATAGGAGAATCAGACGTTCAATCAGATCAGGTTCCGGGTTAGTTCTGTTCATATAGAAGTGAGTTGCTTCAATTCCATTCTTATGTTACATTATGCTGTAAAGTGACTCTACATCACATGTCACAAAATAATCATCTGGTCCCATGAACACTCCCTCCAATCTATTGAGGACTTCCGTAAAGTCCTGAATATATGATGGAAGTTCAGCCACCAAAGGTTTTAAATAAAAATCTGTAGGTCTTCCTGGGGGGATCTGCTATGTTTTTGTGGATTTTGGGGAGCAAATAGAGGGTAGATATTACTGGTTTGTCTTCAATAAGCCACATTTTGTAGTTCATCAGGGGACAACTATCACGTTTCTGATAGTATGATTTGTCATTAAGTTGCCGAAATACATACCACCATGTTCCCACCCTTGTCGGCTGGTTTGATTACCACCGTTTTTAGATTTTTTAATTCCTGCAAGGCTTCTCTTTATACCTTGTGCAGATTGTCATGGGTGCGATGTGGGGAGACAACTTCCTCAACTCACTTGTAACAAGTTTAACCCCTTAAGGACGCTGCCTTGTTTTGGCCTTAAGGCTCAGAGCCCATTTTTCAAATCTGACGTATTTCACTGTATGTGGTAATAACGTCGAAATGCTTAAACCTATCCAAGTGATTCTGAGATTGTTTTCTCAAGACACATTGGGCTTTATGTTAGTGGTAAAATTTGGACGATATATTCAGTGTTTATTGGTGAAAAATTGCAAGATTTAGAGAAAATTTATAAAAAAATAGCATTTTTCAGAAATTTGCAAATTTAATTTTTCTTGCTGAATTTCAATTGTATTCAATTTTTTTCTGTAACACAGAAGGTTTTACCAGAGAAACACTACTAAATATGTATTGTCCAGATTCTGCAGTTTTTAGAAATGTCCCACATGTGGCTCTACTGCACTCGTGGACCAAAACACAAGCCCTAGAAGCAAAGAAGCACCTAGTGCATTTTGAGGCCTCTTTTTTATTAGAATATATTTTAGGCAGCATGCCAGGTTTGAAGAGGTGTTGAGGTGCCAAAACAGTAGGAATCCCACAAAAGTGACCCCATTCCGGAAACTACACCAGTCAAGGAATTAATTAATTTTGACCACACAGGTTTTACACAGCACGCATTTGAATTGGGCTGTGAAATTAAAAAAATGAAATTTTTTCCAATAAGATGTCATTTTTGATAAAAATGTCTTCTTTTCACAGGGAACAAAATACCCCATTTTGTTGCCCAATTTCTCCTGAGTGCAGCAATACCCCATTTGTGGCGATAAACTGCCGTTTGAGCTCATGGGAGGCCTCAGAAGGGAAGGAGCGCTGTGTGTTCTTTGGAGTGCAGATTTTGCTGGATTGGTTTTCGGGTGCCATGCCAGAGGTATCAAAGAAATAGAAACCCACCAGAAGTGACCCCATTTTGGAAACTACACCCCTCAAGGAATTAATTTATTGGTGTTGTGACCATTTTGACCCCATAGTTTTTTCACATAACTTATTTGAATTGGGCTGGGAATTCAAACAAAATCACTCCCAGTAAGGGGGGGCATTCTGGGGGCTGAATACTGGTGTCCTTCCCTTCATATATCCTAAATTTGTAGGTATGCCCTGATGCACTCTCGCACAGCTTATACATCTTCACACCATACCTTGCCCTCTTACTCGGCAGGTAATGGCGTAATTAAAGCCTCCCTTTAAAATGTACCAAGGACTCATCAATAGAAATACACGTCTCGGGGGTGTATGCTTGGGAAAACCAGGCACTGAAACGGTCTAATAGGGGTCTCCGTTTATACAAACGGTCAAAACTGGGGTCGTCTTGGAGTAGGCAATGCTCATTAGGAGAAGCGAAGTATTGCCTCATTTTTTTTTTTTTTTAGGTTCCAGTTCAGAAGTTGCTTTGAGGGACCTATATATTAGACACCCCTATGAAACACCCCATTTTAGAAACTAGACCCCTCAAAGTATTCACAACAGCATTTAGAAAGTTTATGAACTCTTTAGGTGTTTCACAGGAATTTAGAGCAAAGTAGAGGTGAAATTTACATATTTATTTTTGTCAGAAAATCCTTTTTATACCATTTTTTTTTCTATAACACAAAAGGTTTTACCAGAGAAACGCAACTTAATACTTATTGACCAGATTCTGCAGTTTTGAGAAATATCCCACATGTGGCCCTAGTGCAGTAATGGACTGAAGCACCGGCCTCAGAAGCAAAGGAGCACCTAGTGGATTTTGAGTCCTCTTTTTTATTAGGCACCATGTCCGGTTTGAAGAGGTCTTGTGGTGCCAAAACAGTGGAAACCCCCCAAAAGTGACCCCATTTTGGAAACTAGACCCCTTGAGGAATTCATTGTATTTTTCATGGGGTGCATGCGGCTTTTTGATCAGTTTTTATTCTACTTTTAGGTGGCGTGGTGACTAAAAAAACAGCAATTCTACTATTGTTTTTTATTCTATTTTTTTTTACAGCGTTCACCGTGCGCTATAAATGACATTCACTTTATTCTGCGGGGCGATACGATTACGGCGATACCAGATGTTTATAGTTTTTTTTTATGTCTTATGTCTTATGGCGTTTGCACAATAAAATACGTTTTGTAAAAATCATTTACTTTTTGTGTTCCCTTATTCTAAGAGCCATAACTTTTTTATTTTTCCATCAATAAAGCTGTGGGAGGACTTATTTTTTGCATAACGAACTGTATTTACGATCAGGACCATTTTTAGGTACATGCGACTTTTTTGATCTCTTTTTATTCCATTTTTTGGGAGGTGAAGTGACCAAACAATTGTGATTGTGGTACGGTTTATTATTATTTTCTTTTACGGCGTTCACCACGCGGGATAAATAACAAAATAATTTTGTAGTTCAGGCCGTTACGGACACGGCGATACCAATTATATATAGTTTATTTGTTTATTTATCTATTTTTATTAATAATAAAGGACTTATAAGGGAAAAAGGGTGATTTTTACTTTTATTACTTTTAAAACTTTTATTTTCTTATTTTTACACATCTTTTTTTTTAATTTATTACTTTGTCCCACTAAGGGACTTGAGGGCAGGAGGCCCTGATCGCTATTCTAATAGCGTAGTGCAGTGTATTAGAATGTCAGCTACTCACTGACAGCAAGCATAGTGGGTCCAGACTTTGTTAGGACCCACTAGGCTTCTGTCGATGGCATAGCCGGACACCATTGTTTGGTGTCCGGTTGCCATAGTTACAATCGCCGGCCGCTATCGTGTAGCAGGCCGGCGATTGTAGCTTAACCCCTAAAAAGCCGCGATCCCTATTTAACGCGGCTTTTAGGGGTTAATCAGCGGGGACACAGCGATCGGTCCCCGGTGTAGGAGCTGCGGCAGCTGCTGTACGAGACAGCAGCTGTCACAGCTCCTGTATGTGTCGGGAGGACGGCAGAAATGGCCGTTACTCCCGTGACGTACTATTAGGTCATGGAGCACGAACGATACAGCTACCATGACCTAATAGTACGTCCAGGAGCGGGAAGGGGTTAAAGAAGGCCTTCACGTCAGCCTCAATTCTTTATCATCCTGATGTGTCCCTACAGTTTTCGTTGGAGGTGGACGTCTCCTCTGTTGGTGCTGGCGCACTTCTGTTCCAGAGAGGTTCCAAAGGCAAGAGAGCGGTATGTGGCTACTTCTATAAGCTGTTTTCTCCCGCAGAGCGCAACTACTCAATTGGGGATCGGGAGTTACTGGCCATCAAGCTGGCTCTGCAGGAGTGGAGACACCTACTAGAAGGCGCAGCTCATCCAATCCTGGTCTTCATGGACCACAAGAAACTCACCTATTTTCAGACGGCTCAACGGCTGAATCCTCGTCAAGCTAGGTGGTCGCTGTTCTTCGCTCAGTTCCAGTTTGAGCTCCACTACCGACCTGCCGACAAGAATGTGAGGGCCGATGCCTTGTGTAGGTCGTTTGAAACAGAGGACACTGTGGAGTACCCACAGAATATCATTGACCCTTCCTGCATCATCTCTGTCAACCCTCTGCAAGTTAGAGACATTCCTCTGGGAAGGACCTTTGTACGTCTGGCAGACAGAGGAAGAATCCTTCGCTGGGGACACAGTTCCAAGCTGGCAGGTCACACGGGTGCCCGTAAGACCCGAGACCTAATTGCCCGTCAGTTCTGGTGACCCATGCTGCCCAAAGACGTCACAGACTTTGTCTCCTCCTGTACGGTGTGCGCAGCAACTAAAGTTGCCCACTCCAGACCAGCTGGTCTGCTCCAACCACTGCCTGTGCCCGATGCCCCCTGGTGACATATTGCAATGGACTTTATCACAGATCTGCCTCTCTCTGCTGGATGCAGTGTGGTCTGGGTGGTGGTGGATTGATTTTCCCAGATGGCTCATTTTGTTCCACTGACTGGTCTGCCTTCTACTTCCCGACTGGCCGGCCTCTACGTCCAACACATCTTCTGTCTGCACGGCTTGCCTCTGCATAAAGATCTGGAGAGCACTCTGCGGTCTCCTCGGTGTAAAGTTGGCTCCTCCTCGGCCTACCATCCCCAGTCCAATGGTCAAGTCGAGAGGGTTAATCAGATTATGAAGAACTATCTGTGGTACTTTACCTCCAGGCAACATGATGACTGGGAGCAGCTGCTTGATAGAAAAGTTTTAAATTTATGATTACATTATCTAATGAAGACTAAAACTGTGTATCTGTCAAACCTTGACTAACAAAATGTCTAGTATGTTTTATTGTTAAGATAACTGATATTATATATGAGGAGGGGGTAGCGGAATTCCTAAAAAGGGAGATTAGAATTTCCGGGCAAAGGTTTAACTTTTAATTAGTTGTCAATTGTGATATATGAAGTAAAATGTAAAAAAGAACTAGTCCAGACATGTTATTCTTAGAATATGTATAAAAACTCTGTTATTCAGGATGGAGGCAGACATTTTGCCATAATGTCTCCTTATCGATAAGAATAAAGACGTGAATAATCTCTATTCAGGTGACTTCTTGACTCTTCCTTGATAATATAAAATTCCTCTAACATTTGGTCCTTCGAAGCCGGGAATCCAACATCTCCTGACCCCTCGTCTTCCAGAGGACTGCTTACCGTGAACGGGGTGAGTTATTCTATGAGCTCACTAAAAGAAAGACCTCCAGCTAATTGCTGTCAAATAGAGGCCAGTCTTATGGGACTTATGGGGGCTGGAGTGAAGGATTCTAAAAGAACGTATAGAGAGGAATTGAGGATTCGAGTTTTCATCTGAATAAAAGGTAATATAATTTTGTTTTTATTATTTTTCATATTTAGATGTTATAAGGTTATGTGATAAAAAAAACAAAAAAGAAAAGGAAACAAAAAAAACCTAAGTGGTCCTTAGGTACGAAGACTGGGTCTTAGTTATATTAAGCACAGGTCTTAATATAAAAACCTGGGAATAACGGTTCACGAGGTTAGTAGTCCATAGCCTGTGTGAGAAGGCTACAGGTAATAAATAACTCCGTGCAGCACGTAAAAGATAAAGTACTTGGAGATTTGGAGGATCTCCTATAGATTAAGGATTATAGAGTATTACGATTATTTGTTGTGTAAAGTTCAATATTGTGGTTAACAGTATTGAATGATTGAGATATGAGGGGAACAGCTGTTTGTCTTTGTAAGTGTCTGAATTGTGCTGTGTAAGGTAATGATGTATATATGTTTATGCTTCTGTGAATGTATGATATGAAACATATATGAGACTCCTTGACTGTGGAGAATGAATGTATGAGGGTTAAATAAATAAAACCCTGTGTGTATAAGGGAGTCCAATTAGGTGTGGTCCTAGGTAAAATTCTTACCAGGACAAATTCATAGAAAAGATACTGTCGAAATACCCAGGAACATTAAGTATATGACTGATCAGCATAATACTTGTAAATATTGCTGTGAGTGTGATAGAAAACATTAAGAAATTAAACTTTTTTTTTACTAACGTATTAACATGGAGAATGATGACATGTCTTGTGGGAGAACAGAAGTTACTGATTCTATTGTGTGAGTTACCAGACAGGGAGTCACAGGAATTCCATCTGTTCTACTAACCATTGTATATATAATAAATTAACCTTTATCGCATTATATTATATAGACATGTGCCAGTGGTATTGTACACTCAGTCTCTCCATCTCCTGGTGTGCATACGTCGCATACGTCATATTGGCTATATAAACTGCTGTAATTAATGATTTGATGTTCAATCTTCATAGGAAAATTTGGGTTTATATTATAGATTGCAGAATATGTGTAATATTGTAAAATATGTAATATTGTTATATTAATTGTATGTTTGCTGTTTGAATGGATGGAAGTATATGGTATAGTCTCTCTGTGTTTTACAGACTTACCCACCAGAACGTGGATCTAAGTTGAGACATTTTATTATAAACTCAGTATAAACTCCCGTCCGCGAATCTGGACAGCACTCTTGCACGTCCACGTTGTGACTATTGTTGTGCTCGTAGTCAGGAGTGAGTTAGCGAATTAACAATTAAGAAAAGTAAGATAGAAGTGTATGTATGACTTGTTTTGTATACATAAGTTCTGCATCGTTTCTGTTGGGGTTATAAGTGTTTTCTACTGTACTTCTATGTTGTGTTCTCTTGTGATGTGGATGTATGGACTGTTCTGTCACTAACAATACTGTGAATGGGTAATAGAAGGACCTTTGAAATGTGTGTGAATGTATAAGGCAAGTGAAGGGTTACCCCTGAACTGTCTGTCTGCTATGAGGGACGGTAAAAGTCTCTGAATCCCATAAAAGGTCCGCAGTCTAGTCTAATGCTCCGTGTTACACTCAGTAGCAGGAGTTAGTAGGGAGTGAAGCAGGGAATGTTTGTGTACTGACTGATACTTTGATTCTTAGTATCTATAAGTTTCTCTATTGTATATTTCTACACCTCCTTACTATATATAGATATATATATCTATAGATATATATATATATGAGTGTTTCTCTGTTGTATATTTCTGTGCCTGTGCTTGAGTTACTAATCTCTGACTGATATGCTATAGAAGCAAAATGTGACGTGTATTAGTAAGGCTTAGTACAATGATATTGCCAATTAAAGGTGGTCTGACAAGATCCATATTGTGTCCCTGTAGTTTGGGACTTCTGTAGATGAGAGTGAATTTTGGGGTTATGGTAAAACCCCACTGCAGGGGACACGGTGTGTGGCAGATCCAGAAGGAAGCCGTATGATCATAATGATCTAGGCACAGGGTAAGAAAGTATACAAAATGTGGAACGGGTGGAGAACTGTGCTTCCAGCTCCACATTTGGGAGTACTCTAGATATTAAAGTGCTGAAAACTGTTGCTCTGTATTGTAAAAATGATGTAGAAAAGAAAATGTATTATAAATGGTTGGATTTAGTTAACACAGATATTAGAGTGATGTTCTTACAGCAATTATAACCCTGAATGCTTCACCAATGTATTGTATGTCACCTAACATGATGATGATGATGAACTAACCATGAGAAGCAGAATGCTAAAGCCTAGAACAGGGGAATATATCCAGTTAGTGAGTTACAGCAAGTAAAAGAAGTTTTGATTGATGGTTACACTAATGAAGATATCGCCAATGTGATTGGGTTTAGGTGATTATAGAAAGCCTTGAACTTGTACTAAATTGTTGGAGTTGAAGAAACAAAGAGAAAGGTAATAATAATAATAATAATAATAAAAAATAAAATGTTGCCATTATATTCATCTTGTAGGCAACCTACGTGTTAAAGCTAGTCTAACAAAAATAGCTGAGATCAGAGAAAAGTAGCTACAAGAACAAAAGGTTAAACAAAGACTCCTGGCGGAATAATACCTTTTCTTTCTTAAATCCAGCTAATTGATTTAAAGGGGTTGTCCCAAGTTGATAAATGGAGCTATAAAGCTCCCCCATGTAAAAATAAGAAGAATTCTAATTACCTGTCCGTCGTCCAGCGATGTCGTTTTCTTGATATCGTTGATTGAAGTTGCGGTCGGTCCCTCTTTGTATCCTGCTCGTTGCCTAGGTTCCCGGCCACCGCTATTTACCTTTAGCGGTGGCCGCGCATGCGTAATGACATCCTCTGCGCCCTGAGCAGAGGATGTCATTTGCTCGTGAACGCGCATCTCGGCGCATGCGCAGAAGATGCAGTGGAAGGCACCCGTCGCAAGGAGAAGTCTGCCCTCCGCTAAAGGTAAGTGTGTATATGTTTGTGTGTGTGTGTGTGTGTGTGTCGGTGTATATATGGGTGTGTTTGTGTATATGTGTTTGTGTGTGTGTGTGTGTGTTTATGTGTGAGTGTATATATGGGTGTATTTGTGTGTATGTGTATATGTTTGTGTATATGTTTGTGTGTGTGTGTGTATGGGTGTGTTTGTGTATATATGTTTGTGTGTGTGTGTGTGTTTGTGTATATTTGGGTGTGTTTGTGTACGTATGTTTGTGTGTATATGTGTGTGTGTGTATATGTGTGTGTATATATGGGTGTGTTTGTGTGTATATGTTTGTGTATTTTTGTATATGTATATTTGTGTGTTTGTGTACATGTGTTTGTGTATAGGTTTGTGTGTATGTGTGTTTTTTGGAGTTTATGTGTGTGTGTTTGTGTATATATGGGTGTGTTTGTGCATGTGTATAAGTTTGTGTGTTTTTGTATATGTGTGTGTTTGTGTATATGTGTGTGTTTGTGTATATATGGGTGTTTGTGTATGTGTGTGTATATGTGTTTGTGTATGTTTGTGTGTATGTTTGTGTGTATGTTTGTGTGTTTGTGTATATATGGGTGTTTGTGTGTATATGTGTGTGTTTATGTGTGTTTGTGTATATGTTTGTGTGTATGTGTTTATGTAATATATGGGTGTGTGTTTATATGTGTTTGTGTATATGTTTGTGTGTGGTTGTTTGTGTGTGTGTAGGTGAGTATAAGTATCGGTATTGTTCACATTGATAACTTTTTTTTATGTTGTTGCAGATTTTGATGTACCGATTGGACTACATCTTCGATTCGTTGGACTACTGCGTAGATCTACGTTTTTTGAAAATTTTAATAAAATGGTTAACGAGGGTTTTGTTGGGGATTTCTTATTTCAATAAAAAAAATTGTCTTTGTGTTTTTTTTTCAAACTTTATTAGTGCCTAGATAATGGTAGTTGGCTGATTGACAGCATCCATTATAAAGGCGGTACTTGGTGTTAGCCGGTGCAGAGGCTAGCACTAATCACCCATTATTACCCCGGTACCCACCACCACCAGGGGTGCCGGGAAGAGCTTGGTACGATCCAGTACCCGACCATCTGTTGTGATGGTCGGGTACTGGGGCGGCCGTAGGCTGGTATTATGAGGCTGGGAAGGGCCAAAAACAGTGGACCTTCCCACCCTTGTAATGCTAGGCTGCTGCTGCTGTGTTGTATCGGGCTGGTTATAAAAATGTGGGGGACCCCCACGTCGTTTTTTTTTTACATTTTACAATAGACGTTGGGTCCCCCACATTTTTAATAACCAGCCATATACAAGGCCGCAGCAGCCTGGCATTACACGGGTGGGAGGGGCCACTGGTTTAGTACATTCCCAGGCTAATAACACTGGGTTTGTGGCTGGTTATGATAAATTGGGTGGAACCCCATGTCTTTTTAATAAAAATAATAAAAAAAAATGACGTGGGGTCCCCCCCATTTTTATAACCAGCCAGATACAACACAGCAGCAGCAGCCTAGCATTACAAGAGTGGGAAGGGCCACTGTTTTTGGCCCTTGCCAGCCTCATAATACCAGCCTGCGGCCGCCCCAGGGCCCGACCATCACAACAGATGGTCGGGTACTGGATCGTACCCAGCTCTTCCCGGCACCCCTGGTGGTGGTGGGTACCGGGGTAATAATGGTGTTTAGTGTTAGCCTCTGTACCGGCTAACACTAAGCCTCCCCTTAGTAATGGACCTTGTCACTCAGACAGCGGCCATTACTAAAGTGATAGTAATAAAACTTGAAAATAAAACACAAAGACATAGATAAAATATTTTATTGAAATAAAGCACCCCCAACACAACCCTCATTAACCATTGTATTGATGAAAAAAAAAGCGTCATCTAAGTAGTCCTCGAAAACCAAAGTAGTCCAAACACCAAACCTGTAAAAAATCAAAAATATAAGAAAAAAAATGAAATAAAACATGTCGTAGATTTAGTTTCACTTTCATGTGTGATACTGACTGTTATACCATGTATAGAAGCCTGCGGCAAAGTTGGCTTAGATACAGGGCGCCAGCAGACAGTATCATACATGGCCATACATACATACATGCAAACATACATGCACATATACACATACAAACATGCATACATACATGCAAACATACATACATGCAAACATACATACATGCAAACATACATACATGCAAACATACATACATGCAAACATACATACATACATACATACATGCAAATATACACATACAAACATGACAACATACATACATACAAGACATACATACAAGCAAACATACATGCAAACATACATAAATGCAAACATACATACATACATGAAAACATACATGCACATATACACATACAAACATGACAAAATACATACAAGCATACATACATACATACATACATACAAGCAAACATACATACATACAAGCAAACATACATACAAGCAAGCAAACATACATACAAGCAAACATACATGCAAACATACATACATGAAAACATAAATACATGCAAACATACATGCACATATACACATACAAACATGACAACATACATACAAGAAAACATACATGAAAACATACATACATGAAAACATACATACAAGCAAACATACATACATGCAAACATACATGCAAACATAAATACATGCAAACATACATGCACATATACACATACAAACATGACAACATACATACATGCAAACATACATACATGCAAACATACATACATGTACATATACACATACAAACATGACAACATACATACATGAAAACATACATACATACATGCAAACATACATACATGCAAACATACATACATGCAAACATACATACATGTACATATACACATACAAACATGACAACATACATACATGAAAACATACATACATACATGAAAACATACATACATACAAGCAAACATACATACAAGCAAACATACATACACATACAAACATGACAACATACATACAAGAAAACATACATATACATACATACATACATACATACATACAAATATACACATACATGACAACATACATACAAAAAGAAACTCACCTAAGACGTTCCCACGAAGAGCTGAACGGTCCCGTCACTTTTCTTCTTACTGCTCCCATTCACAAGATGACGTAATCACGTGTGCCTGATATGATTACGTCATCAGCGCCACAACGCATTATTACTATGAATGCGAGCGGCGCCAAGAAGAAGGAAGATGGCAAGTGACGGGGCCGTTCAGAGCGCCGTTAGAACGTCTTAGGTGAGTTTATTTTTTTTATATATTTTTAGTTGTTCGTCGGGTGCTGATGAAGCACCGGTACGGCGGCTACAAACATTACATGTAGTGACCGGGTGGGGGGGGGGGGAGAAGTTGTTTGCCGAAACGGGGTGAATGTAGTGTAGTGTAATGTAGTGTAGTGTATTGTAGGGTTGATGACATTCACGGTAAGTTCGTCTCAATCGGGCTTACCATGCCCGCTTGAGACGAACATTCTCCCGATGTTGCTAGAACTACAGTATCTAGCAACATCGGGAGCGCGCAGACTGCAGAGCGGAGCGGCTTGATTGACATCAAGCCGCTCACGCCCCTTTTTAGAAAAGATAACCAGCACTTGCTGAGTTATCAAGTGTAAAAAAAAGGCACTTAGGAAATGAATTTTGAAATTTTTTTAACAGCAAATGTTTTTAAATTCATTTCCTGCTTAGAATGTTTAAAAAAAAAAATTGGAGTCAACTTGGGACAACCCCTTTAAGGGAATAGCCGGATGGCTGATGATTATACTCCAAACTGTGTTCCAAATTATCTTGTTCTCCATACTTGGCTATATCGGCTTTTATTTGTTAATACGGCTAATGAACTGAAGTATAAGTTTGTGTAAAAAGACTGTTTTGTTGTTGTTTTTATGTACCGTATCTATAGGTTTTAGAGTTATAAATATAGCAGAAATGGAGTTTCATTACAGTATTTTGGCTCGCTGAAGCTTATAGAGCTAAAAGAATAGGTGGGGGCTGAGGGCAGCAGCTGAATGCAGTATATGAGCATGCTAGAAGGAAGGTAGAGAGCTGCTGCTGCTCTCTGTTGAAATATTTAACAAGCATGGTCTGCATAAATGATAGATTGATAAGTTATCAGGTAATAAACTGATAACTTCCATTGTATCTCCCTATAATATTTGGTTTTTCTCCTTTAGACAAACAGTATGCCTGGCTGGTGTTTCCTCAGGGTACAGCACATTCCCCTGATATTGTCATCTGTGCAATGAAAGAGCTGTTGGATAAGTGGTCCCCCGAACACCACTTGTCTATTGCAATATGTTGATAATTTGCTTTTGTGTTGTATCTCTGTTGACATATGTGCTCAGTAAACAGTCTCATTATTGTTGTATTTTTCCCATAGGTTTCCAATAGGTTTACTGTTATCCAAAACCGCCCAGTCCCATACAGCCATTACTATGCCTATGGTTGTAGAGAAAGGAGGGGAAAGGGGGGGGGGGTGCCAGACCCTTAAAGGGGTTGTCCGAGATTTTTTTTTTAAGTACAGTTAGAAATACATTACACATATTAAAAATTGCATAATATACTTACCTGTGCAATCTTGCTTCTGTTCTCCGCTCTGGCTGCTTCTTCCTTCTGGTCACTTGAGCTCTGACGTCACCTTTTCAGCCGCCTCCACTGTCGTGTCGTATCCCGATCACATGGTCTCGCACCAGCGAGACCTCGGATGGTACACGACACGTCACTTGTCACGTGGTGTAGATCGGCTTCTTCTGCTTCACATGCAGTAACGCGCATGCGCTGTCACTGCTGTTCTCGCAGTCCCTGCTGTTCTCGAGATAACAGCAGGGACCGCGCATGCGCGTTACAACAGAACAAGCCGATACACACCATGTCACAAGTGACGTGTCGTGTACCCGGCAAGAATTCAAGATCAACAAAGCAGCAGAGCCGGAGCAGAGAGAGACGTCAACAATCAAGTTCACGACGGCAGGATCTGGAAACGGGGCCACTTTGGAAAACGTAAGTATATTACAAATGTATTTATTTTTTTAACTTAAATGATTTAATGGTGTTATTAACCGGTTAAGGACTAGGCTGTTTTACAGCTAAATGACCAGAGCAAATTTCACAATTTTGCTATGCGCTTCTTTACATGACTATAACTCAGCAGGTGAATAAAGTTCATCTTTGAATTTTACACTCTTTTTAAAGGACAGATAGGGCTTTGTTTTAGTGGCATTTGTCAGTATATATAATTTTTTTTTTTTTCACTAAAGTGGGCAAAATTGGAAAAAAATGCAAGAATTTAACAATTGCGTCGGTTTATGCTAGCATTTTTCACACACGGTATGAACCACGGCCAAAATTCATCTCCTTTCACATTCTTCCACTTCTCCCGTGCATGGGGATACCAAATATGTGAGCCTTATTCACTGTGCGGGCATGTGCCAGGGCTTGGCATAAAAGGAGGCTTTTTGGCCTTTTCGGTCCAGGAATTCTGCACTTGATTTTATAGCCGCATACTGTTTTCTGGGGGGCCTAATACTGCTGAAACATTAGAAACACCCCATAAATGACTTCATTCACACAAGTAGACCCCACAAGGTTTCCTTCAAGGGGTTTATCATATTTTTAGCAAGTCCAGTTATCTTCTGAAAGTTTCTTGAATAAGATGGAACAAAATAAAATCAGCACTTTTTTAGCAAATGCGTCAGTTTAGGCTAGTATTTTTCACACACGGTATAGACCACGGCCAAAATTCATCTCCTTTCACGTTCTTCCACTTCTCCCGTGCATGGGGATACCAAATATGTGTGCCTTATTCACTGTGCGGGCATGTGCCAGGGCTTGGCATAAAAGGAGGCTTTTTGGCCTTTTCGGTCCAGGAATTTTGCATTTGATTTTAGAGCCGCATACTGTTTTCTGGGGGGCCTAATGCTGCTGAAACATTAGAAACACCCCATAAATGACTTCATTCACACAAGTAGACCCCACAAGGTTTCCTTCAAGGGGTTTATCATATTTTTAGCAAGTCCAGTTATCTTCTGAAAGTTTCTTGAATAAGATGGAACAAAATAAAATCAGCACTTTTTTAGCAAATGCGTCAGTTTAGGCTAGTATTTTTCACACACGGTATAGACCACGGACAAAATTCATCTCCTTTCACGTTCTTCCACTTCTCCCGTGCATGGGGATACCAAATATGTGTGCCTTATTCACTGTGCGGGCATGTGCCAGGGCTTGGCATAAAAGGAGGCTTTTTGGCCTTTTCGGTCCAGGAATTTTGCATTTGATTTTATAGCCGCATACTGTTTTCTGGGGGGTGTAATGCTGCTGAAACATTAGAATCACCCCATAAATGACTTCATTCACACAAGTAGACCCCACAAGGTTTCCTTCAAGGGGTTTATCATATTTTTAGACAGTCCAGTTTTCTTCTGAAAGTTTCTTGAATAAGATGGAACAAAATAAAATTACCTTTTTTTTTTAACAATTGCGCCAGTTTATGCTAGCTTTTTCACACACAAAATGGACCACGGACAAAATTCATCGCATTTCACATTCTTCCACTTCTCCCGTGCATGGGGATACCAAATATGTGTGCTTTATTCACGGGCATGTGCCAGGGCTTGGCATAAAAGGAGGCTTTTTGGCATTTTCGGTCCAGGAATTCTGCACTTGACTTTATAGCCGCATACTGTTTTCTGGGGGGCCTAATGCTGCTGAAACATTAGAATCACCCCATAAACGACTTCATTCACACAAGTAGACCCCACAAGGTTTCCTTCAAGGGGTTTATCATATTTTTAGACAGTCCAGTTTTCTTCTGAAAGTTTCTTGAATAAGATGGATCAAAATAAAATTAGCAATTTTTTAGCAAATGCGTCAGTTTATACCAGCATTTTTCACACACGGTATAGACCACGGACAAAATTAATCTCCGTTCACATTCTGCCACTTCTCCCGTGCACGGGGATACCAAATATGTGGGCCTTATTATCACAGAGATGTAGGAGGGCGGACGATTGAATAAGCTTATTTCACAAATCGCTTTTTTTCAAAGCTGGTTTTACAAAACTCAACAGAGTTTCTATAACACTTCCAAAATATCTGCTCTTGAAGCAGAAATCCCAAAATATTCATCTAGGGGTATAATGGGAATTTATTTTTTGGGGTTTTCTAAAATAAGAAATTTCAGGTTAATGCAAATGGAGCTCTCCAGCAGATGAACTTTAGAAAACATCAAACATGACATCCACCCCCCACCCATTCCCTCCCTCACCCTTGGAGTAAAATCAGGGGAAAAATAAAAACGTAATGTAGGGCAAATATATTTTCAACAAATTAACTAAAATCTAATAATTCAGAACAGTGTGGTATTTTTTAAAACATGGCTCAATGCACAGGCCTGGTTGCGAGGGACATGAGGGACAGAAATATCGGGAATCTTTGCGGTGCCCATCTTTTCTGCAGACGCGGCACTTTTTCTGGGGGTTGCTTCTGGTTGCTGTTGGGGGAATCCGACTGACGAAGTGTCTTTCAGTCAGTCGCGTGACATCCTCAGACTGGGGGCATTCTCGGGTGTCCTGAACATCAAAAATGAGGCCTTCAATAATTTTCTCCTGGAAATCCAGGTATGTGTCTCTGCCTCTGTTTTTTTTATAGAGCACAAATGAGTTGTGGATGGCCACCTGTAACAAATAAATGGCCACTTTTTTGTACCAGGTTTTAGTTTTGCGTTTTACTAAATAGGGCTGTAAAACCTGGTCGCTTAAATCCACCCCCCCCCCCCATGTACTTGTTATATTCGGACACGCTCACTGGTTTGTGCTTGTCCGATGTTGCCCCTCTTTCCCTCACTGCCACTGTTCCTGCGGTATGAATCGTGCTTAGCACATACACATCTTTGCGATCCCTGAACTTGACCGCCAGCAATTCCTCAGATGCATAAGCACAGGAGTCCCCCTTTACCATGCGCTTCCCCACTAATTGCTGTGGAAAACCAATTCTGTTTTTGCGCATGGTACCACATGCCCCGGTCCTTGCAGCATGCAAATGCCTAAACAGGGGCACACTGGAATAAAAATTATCACAGTACAGGTGGTACCCCTTGTGAAGCAGAGGCTGCATTATCTCCCACACGATCTTACTGCTGGTGGAAAGATCAGGGGGGCATCCAGGAACATTTATTGTGCGGTCCCGCCCTTCATAAATTCTGAAGGCGGTGGTATATCCTGACCCACTTTCACACAATTTGTAGAGCTTAACGCCATATCTTGCCCTTTTGGAAGGTAGATATTGGCGAAAGCTAAGTCTGCCATGGAAGTTGAGGAGGGATTCGTCCACACTTACATTCTGCTCAGGGGTGTAGAGTTGCAGAAATAAATTATTCAGGGAATTTATTAGCGGTCTTATTTTGAACAACCGATCCCGGTTTGCATCGGTACTTGGGGGGGCCTGTGCGTTGTCATTGAAGTGGAGGAACCTCATTATTGTCTCATAACGAGACCTGGGCATTACTGCAGAATATACTGGGGTGGCTTGGGCGGGTCTTGTTGACCAGTAAGACCTAATGGAGGGCTTTTTGACAATACCCATATTTAGGGTGAGCCCCAAAAAAATTTTTAATTCCTGCAAATTGGTGGGCGTCCAATCTCTGGCATGGGTGGATGAAGGTTTCTGCCTTATATATTGCGTGGCATATAAATTTGTTTCGTGGACAATCTGATTTAGGATGTCGTCCGTTATAAATAAATGGAAGTAATCCATTTGGACAAAATTTGTATTGTCCACGGTTATGCCAGGAGTGGCCGTAAATCCGTGGATTCTAGGCCCAAAAGATGGGGCAGGTGCCCATACAAGAGCCTGGACTGGAGGGACCAGGCTGTCCCGTGCTACAGCGCTACTTGGCCCTGCGCTTTCATGTTCTGCAGTTTCGACTGCATCAGGGACAACGTCCCCTGAAGATGAACCTGAAGTGACGCTGTCATCGTCACTACCTAAAACAGGTTCCATCTCGGACGCCATCTCTGATGCGGTCTCCGACTCAGACCACAGCATGGCGTATGCCTCCTCGGCGCTAAACAACTTCCTCGCCATAACGTAACTAACACTAACACTAACTTAACAAATTTTTTTTTTTTTTTTTTTGAGGAGAAGAAAAGAGGCAGGAGATTTACTGCCAGAAAAGTCAAAATAAAACAAATGTGGTCGCTGTGATAGGTTTTCACAGCGACCACATGATCAGGGACCATCAGATTGGTCCCTGATACTCTGCCCAGTGCCCAGAGCTGTTGGTAACAGCGAGGGCACAGGGCTGTGTGCACGCGATCGCGTGCACACTGTTTTCTATGCAGAAATGCATGTGATCGCTGTGATTGGTTGTCACAGCGATCACATGTTCAGGGGCCAAAAGATTGACCCCTGATATTCTGCCCAGTGCCCATGGCTGTTAGCAACAGCCAGGGCATAGAGCTGTGTGCACGCGATCGCGCGTGCACAGTCTCTGAAGTGCGGCCGTATATATACTATACGCCGGACTTTAGAGACCCTGGCCGCTGGCCGTATATTTACGGCCAGCGGTCGGGAACCTGTTAAAAATATTCTGTTATCTCGGACAACCCCTTTAACATACGAACTTGCAAATTACAATGTCTTGTTTGATATGGAACATGAGCCTGATTGTCACAGTTTAATGCAACTTGAATCCCAAGGGTTACCAGGTGTCACTGATGTATTTTGTAGACGGATCCAGATACTGGAATGAGCAGACGGGACATTTCACCACCGGGTATGCAGTAGTGCAGGAAGGTAAGACAGTGCTACAAAAGTCACTGCCCTCCAGCAGCTCTGCCCAAGAGGCAGAACTCATGGCACTCGCAGAAGCATGTAAGATGGACACAGGTAAAAGGGTGAATGTCTATACAGACTCGAGGAACACCTTTGGAGTCGCACATGGTTATGGTGAGCAAGAGGCTTTCTGACTGCAGCAGACAAATCAATACAACACTGGTTTGCCCCTGGATTTCAGAACACAGCTGCTCGACATGTAGAGGGTTGCCTGACATGCGTCAGACACAACCCTGGTAAAATGACAAGAATACCCAGTAAGCACACGCCTCGCCCTGATTACCCCTTCCAGCGACTGCAGGTGGACTACATACAGCTACCCGAGGTAGGTGTATATAAATATGTCCTGTGTATATAATTATGTCCTCGTATGTACTGACGTGTTTTCAAACTGGCCTGAGGCATGGCCAGTAACCAAGGCCACCGCTGAAAAACACTGCTAGGGAAATAGTATGCCGATATGGGGTCCCTGAAGTAATTGAGAGTTACAGAGGAACTCACTTCACAGGAGAAGTACTAGGGAATATACTTACTAGCCTCGGCAACACACAGGCATTCCATACACCATATTACCCAAGACGTTAAACATCTGTATGAAGGAAGAAAGTCAGCAATACTCCAAGCACCGAAACCTCTGACAAAAAGGCAAATGATGTCCTTTTTGGGTATGACTAACTTCTGCAGGAGTTGGATAGCCAATTATGCTGCTATTACAGGACCATTGATGTGTTTGATTTATGAGGAACCACTTGCAGCCCAGGATTCCATTAAATGGACTCCTGAAGCTGAGGAGGCAATTTTTTTCCAGATAAAACAGGTTCTTGTGGGATCTTCAGTGCTTGGACTACCTGATTATTCAAAACCCTTTATTCAAACTGCAGATTATAAAAATGGATACATGACTTCAGTGCTAACACAGGAGTATGGAGGAAAGGATAGACCTCTAGCTTACTACTCATCAAAACTCGACCCAGTAGCTGGAGCCTTATTTTCCAGTGTTCAATCAGTTGCAGCCACTGCAGAAGCTATACGAGCTTCCGCCACATTAGTGTTATTTATGATAGAAAAATTTACCACTTTAAATCTTTGATGCCTTCTGCGGAGAATGGTGAACCACATGATTGCCTATCCTCCATAGCAGAGGAGTGTTACCAAGATCAGATCTTAAAGATACTCCACTACCAAATAGTGATCTTATACGTTTTGTAGATGGATCTTGTAAGAACAAATACATCCTACCCAGAAACTTATTCAGATATGCAGTTATATTGAGCCATCGGACAAGGCATGTCTCAACAGGTGGGATGGTAGAAATTATATCTAAAGTGTTCACGGAATATGGCTTTACTAACTCCTCTAAAAATTTTGTTTAAAATTCGCCAAACATAATTTTTAGCTTCCTAAGATATTAGGTATGTATATAGGGGGTGTTAATTTGAATCTCAAAGTAGGTAAGAAAAATTTGGTTAAGAAAAAAATTGTCAGATAAACATATAGTATCTGTCAATATTTCTGTGGGTAGGAGCTATAACAGGTAAATCAGCTCAGATCAAGGTACAAATCCTCCTGAAGAGAGTAACAAGTGTGACATAAAATGTACCCAGTCTAGGTGCCCTGTCCAGAGGGACAGAAAAGTTTTTCTTATACAAAAAATGTTTGTTTGTTTGTTTGTTTGATTGCTTGATGTACAGGACTTGTCAATGAACTGATGGGGCCCAAACCTGAGGGGTGATAGTATAAGATTGGTGATAGTATTATTTTCTTAGTTGAGACCCTATTGTCTGAGGTTTAGAATAATAATGTATGTAATATGCCACAATATTGTGAATAACAACTTGAGGTGTTTTATGTGGAGGTATGAGGTGAAGGTCACTGGTTGTTGTTACATAGTTACATAGTATGTACGGTTGAAAAAAGACACATGTCCATCAAGTTCAACCAAGGGATGGGAAAGGGGAAGTGGGATGGGAAAGGGGAAGTAAAAAATGTCTACACATAGCAGTTAATATTTTTTTGTTCTAGGAAATTATCTGACCAGCTCCTGCGGTAGGCTATTCCATAGATTCACAGTTCTCACAGTAAAGAAGGCTTGTCGCCTCTGCAGGTTGAACCTTTTTTTCTCCAGACGGAGAGAGTGCCCCCTTGTTTTTTGAGGGGGTTTTACATGGAACAGGATTTCACCATATTTTTTGTATGTGCCATTCATATATTTATATAAGTTAATCATGTCCCCCCTTAGTCGTCTTTTCTCAAGGCTAAATAGGTTTAGTTCATTTAATCTTTCCTCATAACTTAGATTCTCCATGCCCCTTATTAGCTTCGTTGCTCTTCTTTGTATTTTTTCCAACTCCAGGGCATCCTTTCTATGAACTGGAGCCCAGAACTGAACTGCATATTCTAGATGAGGCCTCACTAATGCTTTGTAAAGTGGTAATATTACATCCCTGTCCCGCGAGTCCATGCCTCTTTTGATACACGACAATATTTTGCTGGCCTTTGAAGCAGCTGATTGACACTGCATGCTGAAATTTAGTTTATGATTTACAAGTACACCCAGATCCTTCTCAACAATTGACTCCCCCAGTGTAGCTCCCCCTAGGACATATGATGCTTGCAGGTTTTTCGTACCCAGATGCATAACTTTACATTTATCTACATTAAACTTAATTTGCCAAGTGGACGCCCAAACACTTAGTTTGTTTAAATCTGCCTGCAATTCACAAACATCTTCCATAGTCTGAACTATATTGCATAGCTTGGTGTCATCTGCAAAAATAGAAATAGTGCTATTAATCCCATCCTCTATATCATTAATAAATAAGTTGAATAATAGTGGTCCCAGCACTGAACCCTGGGGTACACCACTTATAACTGGGGACCATTCAGAGTAGGAATCATTGACCACAACTCTCTGGATTCGGTCCTTGAGCCAATTCTCAATCCAATTACAAACTATACTTTCTAAACCTATAGTCCTTAATTTACCCATTAGATGTCTATGAGGGACAGTGTCAAATGCCTTTGCAAAGTCCAAAAACACTATATCCACAGCAGCCCCTCTTTCTAGGCTTCTGCTCACCTCTTCATAAAAACAGATTAGGTTGGTTTGACAGCTTCTGTCCTTTGTAAAACCGTGCTGGCTGTCACTTATAATACTATTTATTGTCACATAATTCTGTATATAGTCCCTCAATAGCCCCTCAAACATTTTCCCCACAATTGATGTTAAGCTTACTGGTCTATAATTACCCGGCGAAGACCTAGAGCCCTTTTTGAAAATAGGCACCACATTTGCCCTACGCCAGTCCCTTGGCACTATACCACTCATGAGAGACTCTCTAAATATTATGAAGAGGGGGACAGAAATAACTGAACTAAGCTCTTTAAGAACTCTAGGGTGTAACCCATCTGGTCCCGGGGCCTTGTGTACATTTATTTTATTTAATTTAGCTTGGACCATATCTACATTCATCCAATTCAGTATATCAACTGATATATTAACAGCACCGGCAGCGGCTACATCAGTTGCTCCTTCTTCTGTTGTATATACAGAGCGGAAGAACCCATTTAGTAACTCTGCCTTCTCTTGATCCCCTGTGACCAACTCCCCATTACCACTATCTAAGGGTCCTACATGTTCAGACCTGGGCTTTTTTGCATTTATATGCTTGAAGAATTTTTTAGGATTTGTTTTACTATCCTTGGCCACCTGCCTTTCATTTTGTATTTTTGCTGATTTTATTACATTTTTACAGATTTTATTAAGCTCTTTATATTTTACAAAGGCTGCAGATGTAACCTCAGATTTGTATTTTTTAAATGCCCTTTTTTTGTCATGTATTGCCCCTTTCACAGAAGGTGTAAGCCATGTGGGGTTTAATTTGAGTCGTTTATACTTGTTACCTATAGGAATACATTTTGCACTATAATAACTCAAAGTAGATTTGAAAATCTCCCATTTATCATTTGTCCCATTATTTGACATTAGTTCTTCCCAGTCTATATCCTGAATTGCCGCCCTCATCCTGGGGAAATTGGCTTTCTTAAAATTAAATGTTTTTGCCCTCCCAGCCTGCGTTTGTTTTTTACAGTATAGGTAAAATGTAACTATATTGTGATCACTGTTACCGAGGTTTTCACGAACATTGACATTCCCAACAAGCTCTGCATTATTAGAAATGACCAGATCCAACAGAGCTTCACCTCTAGTCGGGTCTTCCACAAACTGGCACATAAAATTTTCCTGCAACAGGTTAAGGAAATGTCTCTCCTTTGCAGTTGAAGCCGAACCATGACACCAATTAATATCCCGATAATTAAAATCTCCCATTATCACAACAGTACCCGCCTGTGCAGCCCGCTCCATTTGTTTATATATTTGACCTTCTATCTCTTCCGTTATATTGGGGGGTCTATAGATTACACCAAAAGTAATTTTTTCAGTGTTTACTTCCCTTTGTAATTCCACCCACAAGGTTTCAACCTCCTCACGGTCTTCACCCTCTAATGTCTCATTTACACTCACCTTCATATCGCTTCTCACATACAGACATACACCACCACCTTTCCTATTTGCCCTGTCTTTCCGAAACAGTGTAAAACCCTGTAGATTTACAGCCCAGTCATGTGAAGAGTCCAGCCATGTTGCAACACCAACTATATCTATATTTTCTTCCAGTATTAAGGCCTCCAGCTCCCCCATTTTGCTTGCTAGACTTCTGGCATTTGTGAACATACACTTTAACTTGCCTTTAAATGTTTCACTTTCACTATCAGAAATGTGATTATTTGACATTTGGGCCTTTTTATTTTCACTGCTGTTTTGTAACGAAAGGATCTCCTTATCTTGTTGTCTAGTCCTCTCCCCACCGTCTGTTTCTCCCCCCACCAATATAGTCTGACCCCTCTCTAACCTAACTACCCCTTTATTTCCTACATTGGCCTCCCTCCTCAGCCCTATGTCACACATAAGTAAGAAGTACAAGGCAGTAATGAGAGCCCGGAAGTTATGTGACCTGGGTGTCTTTAGGTTTAAAAAAGATGCTGCCCACAATTTATTATATCTGCACGGGTAAAAGTCCCATTAGGACAGTAAGTGACAGTGCGACAATTATGACCAATATGTACCAGGGAGAAGTTTGGATTATTGCCAATATTAGTATGTTTAGCAGTAAAAAATGCTCATAATATAGAGAAAGTGGCCGACAGATTGGAAACTGTTACAGATTATGTGTTTGATGTTTTGAATGCTGCCCAAGGGGGCATTTGACAAGTAGTTGGCCCAGCCTGTTGCCACTGTATAGACCTTTTTGGCATTATGCAAGACAAGTTTGACCGTAGAGCAAGCTAAGAAAATAAAGTCTGTAAGGGGGATAAGCCCTCTTTTAAGTACCTGGCTTGGGGAAATGTGAGAGTGATTGAAATAATGTTTAAATGAGTTTATTTTGTGCAGCAGCCATCTTGTCTGGAGACCCCGTCTTGTTCTTATGTAGTGAATAAGAAAGACATTGTTCCTTTAAAGAGGCTCTGTCACCAGATTTTGCAACCCCTATCTGCTATTGCAGCAGATCGGCGCTGCAATGTAGATTACAGTAACGTTTTTATTTTTAAAACAACGAGCATTTTTGGCCAAGTTATGACCATTTTTGTATTTATGCAAATGAGGCTTGCAAAAGTCCAACTGGGCGTGTTTAAAGTAAAAGTCCAACTGGGCGTGTATTATGTGCGTACATCGGGGCGTTTTTACTTCTTTTACTAGCTGGGCGTTCTGACGAGAAGTATCATCCACTTCTCTTCAGAACGCCCAGCTTCTGGCAGTGCAGACACACAGCGTGTTCTCGAGAGATCACGCTGTGACGTCACTCACTTCCTGCCCCAGGTCCTGCATCGTGTCGGGCACATCGGCACCAGAGGCTACAGTTGATTCTGCAGCAGCATCAGCGTTTGCAGGTAAGTAGCTACATCGACTTACCTGCTAACGCCGATGCTGCTGCAGAATCAACTGTAGCCTCTGGTGACGATGTGTCCTCGCTCGTCCGACACGATGCAGGACCTGTGAGTGACGACACAGCGTGATCTCTCGAGAACACGCTTTGTGTCTGCACTGCCAAAACCTGGGCGTTCTGAAGAGAAGTGGATGATACTTCTCGTCAGAACGCCCAGCTAGTAAAAGAAGTAAACACGCCCCGATGTACGCACATAATACACGCCCAGTTGGACTTTTGCAAGCCTCATTTGCATAAATACAAAAATGGTCATAACTTGGCCAAAAATGCTTGTTTTTTAAAAATAAAAACGTTACTGTAATCTACATTGCAGCGCCGATCTGCTGCAATAGCAGATAGGGGTTGCAAAATCTGGTGACAAGAGCCTCTTTAAGACAAGTATATTAATGCTGATTTTGTATGTTATTAAAGTTAGTTATCCTTGACCTTGGTTCTCATGCGAAACTCAAAGGGAAGAAATATTGTTTAGTGATTATTAATGTATTTACCAAATGAGTAAAAGTATTCCCCACAGCAAGCCCAGATGCTATCACAGTCGATAAGCATTGGTAAAGGAGATAATACCTAGGTTTGGGATACCTGAGAAAATATACAGTGACAATAGGATACTAAAAAACAAACTCAAGAAAACAATGGAATAGACTGGGAAGAATTGGGTATATTGTTTACCATCAGTAGTCCTAAATATGCATGTGACTCCGACAGCATCAGGTTTGTCACCTTTTAAAATGATGTATGGTAGACCATTTGTAATACCACATTTAAATCCATTCTCTAGGATGGATAAGAAATCAGATTTTACACTTGTTGAATATATGGCAAAAATGTTAACTAACAGGGAAGTTTCTATCTCTAATTGTATTCCAGGTGACCCTGTACCTGAACCTACGGCCGTAAAGATAATCGAACGTACCTCTTGGATACACTTATCACACTGTAAGGTAGTTAGGGAATTGCCACTATCCTCCTAGGCTATAAAAGACTGATTACAAAGGGTAGTCATTTATTAGAAGTGACTGGTCTCAAACTTCAGTGAAGAAAACATCCAGAGCCTGGGAGGAGACAGGGCAAAATGTTATTAGTTATTTTAGGTATCCTATGGGGGTCCAAGGTGTGTCAACCTAAAGTATGGGATTTCTTATAAACCAGCATATTCAGACAAATACATTTGGATTATCTATGTAAATACCCTAGGGAAAAGGTGATGTTCTTCATGGTCTTCGGCCCAATGGATCACAGCCCATAATGATTATGGATATTCCATGATGTCTGCCATTTTTTTTTTTAAAAGAAAAGTTAATTATTATGAAGAAATTTACCTCTCCCTGTACAAGTTTCACCCACTGTAACTAGTTATTTTTGACCTTCTGAAATCCTAATGAAAGGATAAGGAACTATATGCTATAGGAGCTGATGTTTCAGGTACTGATCCTATAGGGCATTTCTTTATTGAAGTTAAGAAAAAAGATTTAACTGAAAGTCCTTTAGCCCCGAGAGATAGACCTACCCTCTATATTTTATCTGGCCAACTTCATTTCTGAAGATAAATTGGCATTAGAAACAGGTTACAGTGATAAAAACGACTGGTTAGCCTGGATGAGATACACTGTAATCCAAGATAATAGAACTAACTGTATCGCTAGCGTGAAAGCTAGACCACATCTGGGTACTATACCTTTCAGGCTATCAGATAAGGAGAACCCACAAGGTCTGCAGTGCATGTTATTTTTATATAATGCATCATATAATCCAGGTGATCAATTAGTAAGACATTCTCTTTATTGTACCCACCTGTGGGGAGAAATTAAATCCCTCCCTTAGTAGTGGCTTACCCAGGCAACTGCACTTGCTTTCTGAGGAATGGGCAAGGTAAGAAAGTAGGGAACCTCACTGAGGAGTTTTGTGAAACCACCATAGATATTGGTATCGATAATGGTAATTAGTTTACCAACCAGACAAGGGCAAGGACTGTTCTCTGGTGGCTATGTGGAGGCTGCTGGCCAAGTGGCAGGGAAGCTGTACTCTGATTCAACTTCTGATGCCATTCCACTTGTTTTCAGCCCCTGAGTTTCAGAGTAGGAGAAAATGCCCTAGAGACTATCTGAATCGCTATAAACGGTCTATCCCTGGAGGTTCCTTTGACCATATGATATACATAAATTAAATAGGAGTACCCCGAGGGGTGCCAAATGAGCTTAAGGCCCGAAATCAGATTGCATCAGACTCGAGTTTGTACTTTTCTGGTGGTCTACGATAAATAAGAATGTCGACTGGATTAATTATATTTATTACAATCAACAGAGATTTGTTAATTATGCCAGAGATGCAATAAAGGACATTGCAGATCAGTTGGGACCTATATCTTTAATGACATAGCAAAATAGAGTGGCCCTGGATATGTTAGTAGCAGTAAAAGGGGGTGTCTGCAAAATGTTTGGTATTTTCTGTTGTACTTTTATTCCCAAAAATACAGCTCCTGATGGCAGTATTACCAAGGCATTGGAAGGACTCAATTCCCTGTCCGAAGAGCTTGTGGAAAACTATGGAATAAATGACATCTTCACTAATTGGCTTGAAGGATGGTTTGGAAAATGGAGTAACCACATATCCAGTCTATGGACTTCCTTAGCAGCAGTGGCAGCCATACTTGTAACTCGTGGGTGTTGTTGCATTTCCTGCATAAGGGGACTAATTCAGAGACGTATTGACACTTTAATTACTAAGATAATGTACCACGAGATTGCAAATGAGGACTTAATAGGATGGCTTGGAAATACCCCATGACAAAATTCTGATGTATGAAAAAATAGGTGGAAACTCTGTTTTGGATGTGTCACATGACATTCCTTCATAAATTTACAACAGGGAGGAATGATAGAAAAGTTTTACATTTATGATTACTTTATCTAATGAAGACTAAAACTGTGTATCTGTAAAACCTTGACTAACAAAATGTCTAGTATGTTTTATTGTTAAGATAACTGATATTATATATGAGGAGGGGGTAGCGGAATTCCTAAAAAGGGAGATTAGAATTTCCGGACAAAAGTTTAACTTTTAATTAGTTGCCAATTGTGATATATGAAGTAAAATGTAACAAGAACTAGTCCGGACATGTTATTCTCAGAATATGTATAAAAACTCTGTCATTCAGGATGGAGGCAGACATTCTGCCATAATGTCTCCTTATCGATAAGAATAAAGACGCGCATCATCTCTATTCAGGTGACTTCTTGACTCTTCCTTGATAAGAATATAAAATTCCTCTAACATATATCTCCGGTGATTACGCGGTGTGGAGGGTTTTATATTTCCGGTGATTGCGCGGTGTGAGGGGTTTTATATTTCCGGTGATTGCGCGGTGTGAGGGGTTTTATATCTCCGGTGATTGCGCGGTGTGGAGGGTTTTATATTTCCGGTGATTGCGCGGTGTGAGGGGTTTTATATTTCCGGTGATTGCGCGGTGTGAGGGGTTTTATATTTCCGGTGATTGCACGGTGTGAGGGGTTTATATTACCGGTGATAGCGCGGTGTGAGGGGGTTTTATATTTCCGGTGATTGCGTGGTGTAAGAGGTTTTATATTTCTGGTGATTGCGCGGTGTGAGGGGTTTTATATTTCCGGTGATTGCGCGGTGTGAGGGTTTTATATTTCCGGTGATTGCGTGGTGTAAGAGGTTTTATATTTCCGGTGATTGCGTGGTGTAAGAGGTTTTATATTTCCGGTGATTGCGCGGTGTGAAGGGTTTTATATTTCCGGTGATTGCGCGGTGTGGGGGGTTTTATATTTCCGGTGATTGCGCGGTGTGGGGGGTTTATATCTCCGGTGATTGCGCGGTGTGGGGGGTTTTATATTTCCGGTGATTGCGCAATGTGAGGGGTTTTATATTTCCAGTGATTGCGCGGTGTGGGGGGTTTTATATTTCCGGTGATTGCGCGGTGTGAGGGGGTTTTATATTTCCGGTGATTGCGCAGTGTGAGGGGTTTATATTTCCGGTGATTTCGCGGTGTGAGGGGTTTTATATTTCCGGTGATTGCGCGGTGTGGGGGGTTTTATATTTCCGGTGATTGCGCGGTGTGGGGGGTTTTATATTTCCGGTGATTGCGCGGTGTGAGGGGGTTTTATATTTCCGGTGATTGCGCAGTGTGAGGGGTTTATATTTCCGGTGATTTCGCGGTGTGAGGGGTTTTATATTTCCGGTAATTGCGCGGTGTGAGGGGTTTTATATTTCCGGTAATTGCGCGGTGTGAGGGGTTTTATATTTCCGGTGATTGCACGGTGTGAGGGGTTTTATATTTCCGGTGATTGCGCGGTGTGAGGGGTTTTATATTTCCGGTGATTGCGCGGTGTGGGGGGTTTTATATTTCCTGTGATTGCGAGGTGTGGGGGGTTTATATTTCCGGTGATTGCGCGGTGTGAGGGGTTTTATATTTCCGGCGATTGCGCGGTGTGAGGGGTTTTACATTTCCGGTGATTGCGCTGTGTGAGGGGGTTTATATTTCCGGTGATTGCGCGGTGTGAGGGCTTTTATATTTCCGGTTATTGCGCGGTGTGATATTTCCGGTGAATGCGCGGTGTGGGGAGGGGGGGTTTATATTTCCGGTGATTGCGCGGTGTGAGGGGTTTTATATTTCCGGCGATTGCGCGGTGTGGGGGGGGGGGGGGGTTATATTTCCGGTGATTGCTCGGTGTGAGGGGTTTTATATTTCCGGTGATCGCGGGGTGTGGGGGCTTTTATATTTCCGGTGATTGCGCGGTGTTATATTTCCGGTGAATGCGCGGTGTGGGGGGTTTTATATTTCCGGCGATTGCGCGGTGTGGGAGGGTTTTATATTTCCGGTGATTGCGCGGTGTGGGGGGTTTTATATTTCCGGTGATTGCGCGGTGTGAGGGGTTTTCTATTTCCAGTGATTGCGCGGTGTGAGGGGTTTATATTTCCGGTGATTGCGCGGTGTGAGGGGTTTATATTTCCGGTGATTGCGCGGTGAGGGGTTTTATATTTCCGGAAATTGCGCGGTGTGAGAGGTTTTATATTTCCGGTGATTGCGCGGTGTGAGGGGTTTTATATTTCCGGTGATTGCGCGGTGTGAGGGGTTTTATATATCCGGTGATTGCGCGGTGTGAGGGGTTTTATATTTCCGGTGATTGCGCGGTGTGAGGGGTTTTATATTTCCGGTAATTGCGCGGTGTGAGGGCTTTTATATTTCCTGTGATTGCGCGGTGTGGGGGGTTTTATATTTCCGGTGATTGCGCGGTGTGGGGGGTTTTATATTTCCGGTGACTGCGCAGTGTGGGGGGTTTAATATTTCCCGTTTTGCGCGGTGTGAGGGGTTTTATATTTCCGGTGATTGCGCGGTGTGAGTGGTTTTATATATCCTGTGATAGCGCGATGTGAGGGGTTTTATATTTCCGGTGATTGCGCGGTGTGAGGGATTTTATATTTCCGGTGATTGCGCGGTGTGAGGGGTTTTATATTTCCGGTAATTGCGCGGTGTGAGGGCTTTTATATTTCCTGTGATTGCGCGGTGTGGGGGGTTTTATATTTCCGGTGATTGCGCGGTGTGGGGGGTTTTATATTTCCGGTGACTGCGCAGTGTGGGAGGTTTCATATTTCCTGTGATTGCGTGGTGTGCAAGGTTTTATATTTTCGGTTAATGCGCGGTATGAGGGGTTTTATATTTCCGGTGATTGAGCGGTGTGAGGGGTTTTATATTTCCGGTTAATGAGCGGTGTAAGGAGTTTTATATTTCCGGTGATTGCGCTGTGTGAGGGGTTTTATATTTACGGTAATTGCGCGGTGTGAGGGGTTTTATATTTCCGGTAATTGCGCGGTGTGAGGGGTTTATATTCCCGGTGATTGCGCGGTGTGAGAGGTTTTATATTTCTGGTGATTGCGCGGTTTGAGGGGTTTTATCTTTCCGGTGATGGCGCGGTGTGGGGGGTTTTATATTTCCGGTGATTGCGCGGTGTGAGGGGTTTTATATTTCCGGTGATTGCGCGGTGTGGGGGGGATTTATAATTCCGGTGATTGCGCGGTGAGAGGTTTTATATTTCCGGTGATTGCGCGGTGTGAGGGGTTTTATATTTCCAGTGTGAGGGGTTTTATATTTCCGATGATTGCGCGGTGTGAGGGGTTTTATATTTCCGGTGATTGCGCGGTGTGGGGGGTTTTATATTTCCGGTGATTGCGCGGTGTGGGGGGTTTTATATTTCCGGTGATTGCGCGGTGTGAGGGGTTTTATATTTCCGGTAATTGCGCGGTGTGAGGGGTTTATATTTCCGGTAATTGCGCGGTGTGAGGGGTTTTATATTTCCGGTGATTGCGAGGTGTGAGGGGTTTTATATTTCCGGTGATTGCACGGTGTGAGGGGTTTATATTTCCGGTGATTGCGCGGTGTGAGTGGTTTTATATTTCCGGTGATTGCGCGGTGTGAGGGGTTTTATATTTCCGGTGATTGCTCGGTGTGAAGGGTTTATATTTCCGGTGATTGCGCAGTGTGGGGGGTTTATATTTCCGGTGATTGCGCGGTGTGAGAGGTTTTATATTTCTGGTGATTGCGCGGTGTGAGGGGTTTTATATTTCCAGTGATTGCGCGGTGTGGGGGGTTTTATATTTCCGGTGATTGCGCGGTGTGAGAGGTTTTATATTTCCGGTGATTGCGCGGTGTGAGGGGTTTTATATTTCCGGTGATTGCGCGGTGTGAGGGGGTTTTATATTTCCGGTGATTGCGCGGTGTGGGGGGGTTTATATTTCCGGTGATTGCGCGGGGTGGGGGGTTTTATATTTCCGGTGATTGCGCAGTGTGGGGGGTTTTATATTTCCGGTGATTGCGCGGGGTGGGGGGTTTTATATTTCCGGTGATTGCGCGGTGTGAGGGGTTTTATTTTTCCGGTGATTGCGCGGTGTGAGGGGTTTTATATTTCCGGTGATTGCGCGGTGTGAGGGGTTTATATTTCCGGTGATTGCGTGGTGTGAGGGGTTTTATATTTCTGGTGATTGCGCGGTGTGAGGGGTTTTATATTTCCGGTAATTGCACGGTGTGAGGGGTTTTATATTTCCGGTGATTGCGCGGTGTGAGGGGTTTTATATTTCCGGTAATTGCACGGTGTGAGGGGTTTTATATTTCCGGTGATTGCGCGGTGTGAGGGGTTTTATATTTCCGGTGTTTGCGCGGTGTGAGGAGTTTTATATTTCCGGTGATTGCGCGGTGTGAGGGGTTTTATATTTCCGTTGATTGCGCGGTGTGGAGGGGGGGTTTATATTTCCAGTGATTGCGCGGTGTGGGGGGTTTTATATTTCCGGTGACTGCGTGGTGTGGGGGGTTTTATATTTCCGGTGATTGCACGGTGTGAGGGGTAATTTCACTGTCTAGTTTGATAGAAATCTAATTGTGCTCCCACAATATAAGTAAATTATATAGTTCACTGAAGTAACAATAAAGTAAAAAATACCTTTTAATTAGTAACTAGTTAAAAACAGGGGTAACACACCACTGTGACATAAGCCCCACCGTGATTGTTAAAAAACGTATTAAACAAAAAACACTGAGTCATTGTGATACATCTAACTCGGTGTTTATGACAATATTATGTCTGGAAACAGCATATATCCAGGGCACATCAGTAGTACAATCCCAAAATAAAGCACAGGCGTCCGAATAAATCGGGTCTCCTAGTGCTGGGTGTAACACGATATGACTATCCCCAATGCAAACATTCCATAAACAGTACAACGACCCTACGCGTTTCAGGTACTCATCCTCAGGGGTCCGTATAATGGTAACTCTGGCCTTCACACCAGCGATAGAATCCTTTAACAGCAGATATTCTGCTGTGCGTCACGGCAAAGATGCACGTATTGATGTCAACGGCATACTTCATTGCAGGCGCTACGTTACTATAAACGCTAAACTCCACCCCTCGTATTCTAGCGGCAAACATGAACTGACCAATCCCCACACCCTCACGATTAGTGACACCTGCCCATGTGACCCCCCGCCGTCAGCTGACAACCAGGGGTCATCATCGGCCGCATCAAACCGCACGCGCAGGCGCAGTAGAAGTCAGGGACAATTCGCCCAGACTGCCAAAATAGGAGAAGGTAAGCGCTACACGATAATGGATTGTAAGTAAATCTCGCGGGACAGTTAAACACCGCAAGTAGGCTACCTCACAAAGCAACTAAAAATGTAATTAATCACATGTAGGGTGGAAGGAAATACGATCCCTCATGACATGGGGGACCGAAAGACGATCGCCGTTAAAAAACGGCAGACCAATAGGGCCATCTCAAACCTACATGTGTTAGGCAAAAATGAACTCACCCACCCCCTGGGCAACCCAAGGGAGATAGGTCGTCCATACGGAGTGTTAAATAAAACATGTATAATTAGTCTGCTCATTTAAACCTGCTGGATGTATGCATTCCAGTCTGTGGATCCATTGTGCTTCTTTGCGTAAAATCAGGTTATCCCAATCACCTCCTCTTTTGGGGGGTCTAACAAGTTCAATAGCTTGAAACTTTAAACATGCTGCCTGGCCTTGGTGTTTGGCATGCACATGCTTAGATATTGGGGTGTCCCTATCATGGACAATATCTCCAACATGCTCCCTAATACGGCGACGAAATTGTCGTGCTGTTTTTCCCACATAGTTAAGGGGGCATGGACATGTGATTAGGTAGACCACTCCCGCAGTCTTGCAATTGACATAATCCCGAATAGTGTATTGTTTCTGTGTGGTGACGCTAGTGAAGCTATTACCTTTAAAAATGAAATCACAGGCTTTACAACTACCACACCTAAAGGTGCCTGGTATTTGTCTGTCCAGCCACGTGCCCCTAGGTGAAATGGGGTCAAAACAGCTGTGCATGACTCTGTCCCTTATATTTTTCCCTCTCCGATAGGTGACAGACGGCCTCTGTGTGATTTGATCTGCCAGATCTGTATCAGAACTGAGAATACGCCAATACCTATTCAGTATCTGCATAATATCATTTTGTTTGGAATCATAGGTACCTATGAGTCTTGTGACCTGTTCTTCTTTCCGTTTTTTAGGGACCAGAAGACATTGCCTATCAGCATCCCTTGCTCCCTCATAGGCCTTCCTGATAACCCTCTCGGGGAAACCTCTGTCCTTCAATCTTGTTTTGAGCTCCTTGGCCTGGAACTCAAAATCACCCATAGAACTACAATTCCTACGTACTCTCATAAATTGGCCTTTTGGTATGCCACTTTTGAGGGAATGGGGATGACAGCTATTCCATTGCAGGAAACTATTTGTTGCTGTTTCTTTCCTATGTACCTTAGTGTGGATTGTGCCATCTGATGTTTTTGTGATTTTCAAATCTAAAAAAGACAATTCTTTCTCACTGATCTCACATGTGAATTTAAGTCCTACATCATTCTTGTTGAGGGCTGCTACAAAATTATGGAACTCATCCGCTGTAGAGTTCCAGAGGATCAACACGTCATCAATATATCTAATCCATAATCCAACAGATGAAGTCCAATTAACAAATTTGTCCCCAAAGACAATTGTCTCCTCCCACCAGCCAAGAAATAAATTTGCATAGGTGGGAGCAGCAGGACTCCCCATTGCAGTACCACATTTCTGATGGAAAATTTTGTCTTCAAAAATAAATATATTTCTTTCAAGAACAAACTGTAATAACTGCATGACAAACTGGTTATGAGCTACAAACTGGGTACCTCTAGATCCCAAATAGTACTCGACCGCTTTATAGCCACATTTGTGCGGTATGGATGAATACAACGCCTCGACATCCAGACTCGCCAAAATTGTATCTTTCTCCAGGGAAATGCCATCAATCTGTTTCAGGACATCCATTGTGTCACGCACATATGATGTGAGACTCAAAACAAAGGGACGCAACACTTGGTCAACATACGTGCTCACATTTTGAGTTAAATTATTTATGCCCGAAACAATAGGTCTGCCACGTAAAGGAGGATAACCTTTGTGGATTTTGGGCAGGCTATAGAAACACGCCATAACAGGAAATTGTGGGTATAAAAACCCAAATTCCCCTGCACTAATCAAAGATCTGCTCTTTGCATCACTCAAAATGCTCAGCAACTCTTTCTTGAATAATGCCGTGGGGTTATCCTTTAAAATGGTATAGCAGTCATGGTTAAATAAAATGTCCTCACACATCTTCTTATAGCCATCCCTGCTCATGACCACAATGTTCCCACCTTTATCGGATGATTTGAGAACAATATTCTCTTTTTTCTCTAAAGTGGTCAGAGCTAATCGTTCAGACCAAGACAAATTATTATCCATTCCCCTGCTATCCTGACTGAGACTTTTGATCTCATCTCCCACCATATCCACAAATAAATCCACATTGGTAAAGTCTCCTATAGGTGGCAATTTCCTACTCTTCATTTTAAGGTTGGTGAAGGGACCTATACCTGGAGCACGTCCAGATTCCTCTAATAGCCCCTCAAGGGCCGAAAGACCTTCCATATCAGACTCCTCTAGGCCTAATTCCATGCATTTTTTTCTATTATGGTGTTTAAAAAATTTTATCCATTTAAGTTTGCGAGCAAATAAATTGAGATCTTTTATCCACGAAAATGAGTCAAATTTAACTGTAGGGACAAAGGAAAGTCCCTTTTCTAATAGTGTAATCTCTGATGCACTCAAATTATATTCAGAAAGGTTAATGATTTGAAGCCTATCCATGTTATTCCCCTTCACTAATCCTTTTGACCCCTCAGCATATAGCGGGAAATGGGAGGATTGTTGGCTAAAAAATTATTGCCACTATTAGAAGAGGCTCTCCCACGGCCTCTATTTCTACTTCTTGCTCCTCCCCTAAATTTGTGTTTCCCACCACTACCGCCAAAGAATGGGCCCACTCTTTCAGAGTCTGTAGTTTCACTCTCTGATGTGGAAGGGTCAGATTCCCTCGGCCCCCTATTGGTCTGTTGATATTGCTGTTGTTGTGTAGTGACAAAATCATACGCTTTTTTCTCCCTAAATTCCTGTAGGTCTCTCTGGAATTGGAAGTGTTTTCGTTCCTTAAGATGATTAGTAAACCTTTCCAAAGTTTGTTGGAGGATTTTGTCCCTTTTTTCAAAACCTGGGGTATCTACCAAGGACTTGGCTGCCTCAATCTCTTTTTTAAGCTCAACACTAATAAAGTCAAACTGGACTTTTTCTTCCTCTACCAAGATCTGCATCAGCCTAAGTGAGCTCCCTGTAATCTCCTGTTCCCACCTTTCTTTAATATTAGCGGTTTTTAATCTTAATGCTGGGACAATGGGGACCCTGAGACCTCTGGGAACTATCTTATTCTTTAAATAGTTTTCCAGACTCTGGATCTCCCACCAACTTCTAGTATAATCTTTGTGCAGTCTATTAAGATTTTTAAAGGTGGATTTGAGAGATGCACCCTGAACTGTATACGTCAGTTCACACTCTGAAAAGACGCTTTTGGCCTCACTCATCCACCCATCTGTGTTTAATTCAGAAAGTGCAAAGGCGGCCATACCTAGATAAACTGAAATTATTAACTGTATGGATTAAATGTAATTTCACTGTCTAGTTTGATAGAAATCTAATTGTGCTCCCACAATATAAGTAAATTATATAGTTCACTGAAGTAACAATAAAGTAAAAAATACCTTTTAATTAGTAACTAGTTAAAAACAGGGGTAACACACCACTGTGACATAAGCCCCACCGTGATTGTTAAAAAACGTATTAAACAAAAAACACTGAGTCATTGTGATACATCTAACTCGGTGTTTATGACAATATTATGTCTGGAAACAGCATATATCCAGGGCACATCAGTAGTACAATCCCAAAATAAAGCACAGGCGTCCGAATAAATCGGGTCTCCTAGTGCTGGGTGTAACACGATATGACTATCCCCAATGCAAACATTCCATAAACAGTACAACGACCCTACGCGTTTCAGGTACTCATCCTCAGGGGTCCGTATAATGGTAACTCTGGCCTTCACACCAGCGATAGAATCCTTTAACAGCAGATATTCTGCTGTGCGTCACGGCAAAGATGCACGTATTGATGTCAACGGCATACTTCATTGCAGGCGCTACGTTACTATAAACGCTAAACTCCACCCCTCGTATTCTAGCGGCAAACATGAACTGACCAATCCCCACACCCTCACGATTAGTGACACCTGCCCATGTGACCCCCCGCCGTCAGCTGACAACCAGGGGTCATCATCGGCCGCATCAAACCGCACGCGCAGGCGCAGTAGAAGTCAGGGACAATTCGCCCAGACTGCCAAAATAGGAGAAGGTAAGCGCTACACGATAATGGATTGTAAGTAAATCTCGCGGGACAGTTAAACACCGCAAGTAGGCTACCTCACAAAGCAACTAAAAATGTAATTAATCACATGTAGGGTGGAAGGAAATACGATCCCTCATGACATGGGGGACCGAAAGACGATCGCCGTTAAAAAACGGCAGACCAATAGGGCCATCTCAAACCTACATGTGTTAGGCAAAAATGAACTCACCCACCCCCTGGGCAACCCAAGGGAGATAGGTCGTCCATACGGAGTGTTAAATAAAACATGTATAATTAGTCTGCTCATTTAAACCTGCTGGATGTATGCATTCCAGTCTGTGGATCCATTGTGCTTCTTTGCGTAAAATCAGGTTATCCCAATCACCTCCTCTTTTGGGGGGTCTAACAAGTTCAATAGCTTGAAACTTTAAACATGCTGCCTGGCCTTGGTGTTTGGCATGCACATGCTTAGATATTGGGGTGTCCCTATCATGGACAATATCTCCAACATGCTCCCTAATACGGCGACGAAATTGTCGTGCTGTTTTTCCCACATAGTTAAGGGGGCATGGACATGTGATTAGGTAGACCACTCCCGCAGTCTTGCAATTGACATAATCCCGAATAGTGTATTGTTTCTGTGTGGTGACGCTAGTGAAGCTATTACCTTTAAAAATGAAATCACAGGCTTTACAACTACCACACCTAAAGGTGCCTGGTATTTGTCTGTCCAGCCACGTGCCCCTAGGTGAAATGGGGTCAAAACAGCTGTGCATGACTCTGTCCCTTATATTTTTCCCTCTCCGATAGGTGACAGACGGCCTCTGTGTGATTTGATCTGCCAGATCTGTATCAGAACTGAGAATACGCCAATACCTATTCAGTATCTGCATAATATCATTTTGTTTGGAATCATAGGTACCTATGAGTCTTGTGACCTGTTCTTCTTTCCGTTTTTTAGGGACCAGAAGACATTGCCTATCAGCATCCCTTGCTCCCTCATAGGCCTTCCTGATAACCCTCTCGGGGAAACCTCTGTCCTTCAATCTTGTTTTGAGCTCCTTGGCCTGGAACTCAAAATCACCCATAGAACTACAATTCCTACGTACTCTCATAAATTGGCCTTTTGGTATGCCACTTTTGAGGGAATGGGGATGACAGCTATTCCATTGCAGGAAACTATTTGTTGCTGTTTCTTTCCTATGTACCTTAGTGTGGATTGTGCCATCTGATGTTTTTGTGATTTTCAAATCTAAAAAAGACAATTCTTTCTCACTGATCTCACATGTGAATTTAAGTCCTACATCATTCTTGTTGAGGGCTGCTACAAAATTATGGAACTCATCCGCTGTAGAGTTCCAGAGGATCAACACGTCATCAATATATCTAATCCATAATCCAACAGATGAAGTCCAATTAACAAATTTGTCCCCAAAGACAATTGTCTCCTCCCACCAGCCAAGAAATAAATTTGCATAGGTGGGAGCAGCAGGACTCCCCATTGCAGTACCACATTTCTGATGGAAAATTTTGTCTTCAAAAATAAATATATTTCTTTCAAGAACAAACTGTAATAACTGCATGACAAACTGGTTATGAGCTACAAACTGGGTACCTCTAGATCCCAAATAGTACTCGACCGCTTTATAGCCACATTTGTGCGGTATGGATGAATACAACGCCTCGACATCCAGACTCGCCAAAATTGTATCTTTCTCCAGGGAAATGCCATCAATCTGTTTCAGGACATCCATTGTGTCACGCACATATGATGTGAGACTCAAAACAAAGGGACGCAACACTTGGTCAACATACGTGCTCACATTTTGAGTTAAATTATTTATGCCCGAAACAATAGGTCTGCCACGTAAAGGAGGATAACCTTTGTGGATTTTGGGCAGGCTATAGAAACACGCCATAACAGGAAATTGTGGGTATAAAAACCCAAATTCCCCTGCACTAATCAAAGATCTGCTCTTTGCATCACTCAAAATGCTCAGCAACTCTTTCTTGAATAATGCCGTGGGGTTATCCTTTAAAATGGTATAGCAGTCATGGTTAAATAAAATGTCCTCACACATCTTCTTATAGCCATCCCTGCTCATGACCACAATGTTCCCACCTTTATCGGATGATTTGAGAACAATATTCTCTTTTTTCTCTAAAGTGGTCAGAGCTAATCGTTCAGACCAAGACAAATTATTATCCATTCCCCTGCTATCCTGACTGAGACTTTTGATCTCATCTCCCACCATATCCACAAATAAATCCACATTGGTAAAGTCTCCTATAGGTGGCAATTTCCTACTCTTCATTTTAAGGTTGGTGAAGGGACCTATACCTGGAGCACGTCCAGATTCCTCTAATAGCCCCTCAAGGGCCGAAAGACCTTCCATATCAGACTCCTCTAGGCCTAATTCCATGCATTTTTTTCTATTATGGTGTTTAAAAAATTTTATCCATTTAAGTTTGCGAGCAAATAAATTGAGATCTTTTATCCACGAAAATGAGTCAAATTTAACTGTAGGGACAAAGGAAAGTCCCTTTTCTAATAGTGTAATCTCTGATGCACTCAAATTATATTCAGAAAGGTTAATGATTTGAAGCCTATCCATGTTATTCCCCTTCACTAATCCTTTTGACCCCTCAGCATATAGCGGGAAATGGGAGGATTGTTGGCTAAAAAATTATTGCCACTATTAGAAGAGGCTCTCCCACGGCCTCTATTTCTACTTCTTGCTCCTCCCCTAAATTTGTGTTTCCCACCACTACCGCCAAAGAATGGGCCCACTCTTTCAGAGTCTGTAGTTTCACTCTCTGATGTGGAAGGGTCAGATTCCCTCGGCCCCCTATTGGTCTGTTGATATTGCTGTTGTTGTGTAGTGACAAAATCATACGCTTTTTTCTCCCTAAATTCCTGTAGGTCTCTCTGGAATTGGAAGTGTTTTCGTTCCTTAAGATGATTAGTAAACCTTTCCAAAGTTTGTTGGAGGATTTTGTCCCTTTTTTCAAAACCTGGGGTATCTACCAAGGACTTGGCTGCCTCAATCTCTTTTTTAAGCTCAACACTAATAAAGTCAAACTGGACTTTTTCTTCCTCTACCAAGATCTGCATCAGCCTAAGTGAGCTCCCTGTAATCTCCTGTTCCCACCTTTCTTTAATATTAGCGGTTTTTAATCTTAATGCTGGGACAATGGGGACCCTGAGACCTCTGGGAACTATCTTATTCTTTAAATAGTTTTCCAGACTCTGGATCTCCCACCAACTTCTAGTATAATCTTTGTGCAGTCTATTAAGATTTTTAAAGGTGGATTTGAGAGATGCACCCTGAACTGTATACGTCAGTTCACACTCTGAAAAGACGCTTTTGGCCTCACTCATCCACCCATCTGTGTTTAATTCAGAAAGTGCAAAGGCGGCCATACCTAGATAAACTGAAATTATTAACTGTATGGATTAAATGTAATTTCACTGTCTAGTTTGATAGAAATCTAATTGTGCTCCCACAATATAAGTAAATTATATAGTTCACTGAAGTAACAATAAAGTAAAAAATACCTTTTAATTAGTAACTAGTTAAAAACAGGGGTAACACACCACTGTGACATAAGCCCCACCGTGATTGTTAAAAAACGTATTAAACAAAAAACACTGAGTCATTGTGATACATCTAACTCGGTGTTTATGACAATATTATGTCTGGAAACAGCATATATCCAGGGCACATCAGTAGTACAATCCCAAAATAAAGCACAGGCGTCCGAATAAATCGGGTCTCCTAGTGCTGGGTGTAACACGATATGACTATCCCCAATGCAAACATTCCATAAACAGTACAACGACCCTACGCGTTTCAGGTACTCATCCTCAGGGGTCCGTATAATGGTAACTCTGGCCTTCACACCAGCGATAGAATCCTTTAACAGCAGATATTCTGCTGTGCGTCACGGCAAAGATGCACGTATTGATGTCAACGGCATACTTCATTGCAGGCGCTACGTTACTATAAACGCTAAACTCCACCCCTCGTATTCTAGCGGCAAACATGAACTGACCAATCCCCACACCCTCACGATTAGTGACACCTGCCCATGTGATCTGGCAGATCTGGCAGATCAAATCACACAGAGGCCGTCTGTCACCTATCGGAGAGGGAAAAATATAAGGGACAGAGTCATGCACAGCTGTTTTGACCCCATTTCACCTAGGGGCACGTGGCTGGACAGACAAATACCAGGCACCTTTAGGTGTGGTAGTTGTAAAGCCTGTGATTTCATTTTTAAAGGTAATAGCTTCACTAGCGTCACCACACAGAAACAATACACTATTCGGGATTATGTCAATTGCAAGACTGCGGGAGTGGTCTACCTAATCACATGTCCATGCCCCCTTAACTATGTGGGAAAAACAGCACGACAATTTCGTCGCCGTATTAGGGAGCATGTTGGAGATATTGTCCATGATAGGGACACCCCAATATCTAAGCATGTGCATGCCAAACACCAAGGCCAGGCAGCATGTTTAAAGTTTCAAGCTATTGAACTTGTTAGACCCCCCAAAAGAGGAGGTGATTGGGATAACCTGATTTTACGCAAAGAAGCACAATGGATCCACAGACTGGAATGCATACATCCAGCAGGTTTAAATGAGCAGACTAATTATACATGTTTTATTTAACACTCCGTATGGACGACCTATCTCCCTTGGGTTGCCCAGGGGGTGGGTGAGTTCATTTTTGCCTAACACATGTAGGTTTGAGATGGCCCTATTGGTCTGCCGTTTTTTAACGGCGATCGTCTTTCGGTCCCCCATGTCATGAGGGATCGTATTTCCTTCCACCCTACATGTGATTAATTACATTTTTAGTTGCTTTGTGAGGTAGCCTACTTGCGGTGTTTAACTGTCCCGCGAGATTTACTTACAATCCATTATCGTGTAGCGCTTACCTTCTCCTATTTTGGCAGTCTGGGCGAATTGTCCCTGACTTCTACTGCGCCTGCGCGTGCGGTTTGATGCGGCCGATGATGACCCCTGGTTGTCAGCTGACGGCGGGGGGTCACATGGGCAGGTGTCACTAATCGTGAGGGTGTGGGGATTGGTCAGTTCATGTTTGCCGCTAGAATACGAGGGGTGGAGTTTAGCGTTTATAGTAACGTAGCGCCTGCAATGAAGTATGCCGTTGACATCAATACGTGCATCTTTGCCGTGACGCACAGCAGAATATCTGCTGTTAAAGGATTCTATCGCTGGTGTGAAGGCCAGAGTTACCATTATACGGACCCCTGAGGATGAGTACCTGAAACGCGTAGGGTCGTTGTACTGTTTATGGAATGTTTGCATTGGGGATAGTCATATCGTGTTACACCCAGCACTAGGAGACCCGATTTATTCGGACGCCTGTGCTTTATTTTGGGATTGTACTACTGATGTGCCCTGGATATATGCTGTTTCCAGACATAATATTGTCATAAACACCGAGTTAGATGTATCACAATGACTCAGTGTTTTTTGTTTAATACGTTTTTTAACAATCACGGTGGGGCTTATGTCACAGTGGTGTGTTACCCCTGTTTTTAACTAGTTACTAATTAAAAGGTATTTTTTACTTTATTGTTACTTCAGTGAACTATATAATTTACTTATATTGTGGGAGCACAATTAGATTTCTATCAAACTAGACAGTGAAATTACATTTAATCCATACAGTTAATAATTTCAGTTTATCTAGGTATGGCCGCCTTTGCACTTTCTGAATTAAACACAGATGGGTGGATGAGTGAGGCCAAAAGCGTCTTTTCAGAGTGTGAACTGACGTATACAGTTCAGGGTGCATCTCTCAAATCCACCTTTAAAAATCTTAATAGACTGCACAAAGATTATACTAGAAGTTGGTGGGAGATCCAGAGTCTGGAAAACTATTTAAAGAATAAGATAGTTCCCAGAGGTCTCAGGGTCCCCATTGTCCCAGCATTAAGATTAAAAACCGCTAATATTAAAGAAAGGTGGGAACAGGAGATTACAGGGAGCTCACTTAGGCTGATGCAGATCTTGGTAGAGGAAGAAAAAGTCCAGTTTGACTTTATTAGTGTTGAGCTTAAAAAAGAGATTGAGGCAGCCAAGTCCTTGGTAGATACCCCAGGTTTTGAAAAAAGGGACAAAATCCTCCAACAAACTTTGGAAAGGTTTACTAATCATCTTAAGGAACGAAAACACTTCCAATTCCAGAGAGACCTACAGGAATTTAGGGAGAAAAAAGCGTATGATTTTGTCACTACACAACAACAGCAATATCAACAGACCAATAGGGGGCCGAGGGAATCTGACCCTTCCACATCAGAGAGTGAAACTACAGACTCTGAAAGAGTGGGCCCATTCTTTGGCGGTAGTGGTGGGAAACACAAATTTAGGGGAGGAGCAAGAAGTAGAAATAGAGGCCGTGGGAGAGCCTCTTCTAATAGTGGCAATAATTTTTTAGCCAACAATCCTCCCATTTCCCGCTATATGCTGAGGGGTCAAAAGGATTAGTGAAGGGGAATAACATGGATAGGCTTCAAATCATTAACCTTTCTGAATATAATTTGAGTGCATCAGAGATTACACTATTAGAAAAGGGACTTTCCTTTGTCCCTACAGTTAAATTTGACTCATTTTCGTGGATAAAAGATCTCAATTTATTTGCTCGCAAACTTAAATGGATAAAATTTTTTAAACACCATAATAGAAAAAAATGCATGGAATTAGGCCTAGAGGAGTCTGATATGGAAGGTCTTTCGGCCCTTGAGGGGCTATTAGAGGAATCTGGACGTGCTCCAGGTATAGGTCCCTTCACCAACCTTAAAATGAAGAGTAGGAAATTGCCACCTATAGGAGACTTTACCAATGTGGATTTATTTGTGGATATGGTGGGAGATGAGATCAAAAGTCTCAGTCAGGATAGCAGGGGAATGGATAATAATTTGTCTTGGTCTGAACGATTAGCTCTGACCACTTTAGAGAAAAAAGAGAATATTGTTCTCAAATCATCCGATAAAGGTGGGAACATTGTGGTCATGAGCAGGGATGGCTATAAGAAGATGTGTGAGGACATTTTATTTAACCATGACTGCTATACCATTTTAAAGGATAACCCCACGGCATTATTCAAGAAAGAGTTGCTGAGCATTTTGAGTGATGCAAAGAGCAGATCTTTGATTAGTGCAGGGGAATTTGGGTTTTTATACCCACAATTTCCTGTTATGGCGTGTTTCTATAGCCTGCCCAAAATCCACAAAGGTTATCCTCCTTTACGTGGCAGACCTATTGTTTCGGGCATAAATAATTTAACTCAAAATGTGAGCACGTATGTTGACCAAGTGTTGCGTCCCTTTGTTTTGAGTCTCACATCATATGTGCGTGACACAATGGATGTCCTGAAACAGATTGATGGCATTTCCCTGGAGAAAGATACAATTTTGGCGAGTCTGGATGTCGAGGCGTTGTATTCATCCATACCGCACAAATGTGGCTATAAAGCGGTCGAGTACTATTTGGGATCTAGAGGTACCCAGTTTGTAGCTCATAACCAGTTTGTCATGCAGTTATTACAGTTTGTTCTTGAAAGAAATATATTTATTTTTGAAGACAAAATTTTCCATCAGAAATGTGGTACTGCAATGGGGAGTCCTGCTGCTCCCACCTATGCAAATTTATTTCTTGGCTGGTGGGAGGAGACAATTGTCTTTGGGGACAAATTTGTTAATTGGACTTCATCTGTTGGATTATGGATTAGATATATTGATGACGTGTTGATCCTCTGGAACTCTACAGCGGATGAGTTCCATAATTTTGTAGCAGCCCTCAACAAGAATGATGTAGGACTTAAATTCACATGTGAGATCAGTGAGAAAGAATTGTCTTTTTTAGATTTGAAAATCACAAAAACATCAGATGGCACAATCCACACTAAGGTACATAGGAAAGAAACAGCAACAAATAGTTTCCTGCAATGGAATAGCTGTCATCCCCATTCCCTCAAAAGTGGCATACCAAAAGGCCAATTTATGAGAGTACGTAGGAATTGTAGTTCTATGGGTGATTTTGAGTTCCAGGCCAAGGAGCTCAAAACAAGATTGAAGGACAGAGGTTTCCCCGAGAGGGTTATCAGGAAGGCCTATGAGGGAGCAAGGGATGCTGATAGGCAATGTCTTCTGGTCCCTAAAAAACGGAAAGAAGAACAGGTCACAAGACTCATAGGTACCTATGATTCCAAACAAAATGATATTATGCAGATACTGAATAGGTATTGGCGTATTCTCAGTTCTGATACAGATCTGGCAGATCAAATCACACAGAGGCCGTCTGTCACCTATCGGAGAGGGAAAAATATAAGGGACAGAGTCATGCACAGCTGTTTTGACCCCATTTCACCTAGGGGCACGTGGCTGGACAGACAAATACCAGGCACCTTTAGGTGTGGTAGTTGTAAAGCCTGTGATTTCATTTTTAAAGGTAATAGCTTCACTAGCGTCACCACACAGAAACAATACACTATTCGGGATTATGTCAATTGCAAGACTGCGGGAGTGGTCTACCTAATCACATGTCCATGCCCCCTTAACTATGTGGGAAAAACAGCACGACAATTTCGTCGCCGTATTAGGGAGCATGTTGGAGATATTGTCCATGATAGGGACACCCCAATATCTAAGCATGTGCATGCCAAACACCAAGGCCAGGCAGCATGTTTAAAGTTTCAAGCTATTGAACTTGTTAGACCCCCCAAAAGAGGAGGTGATTGGGATAACCTGATTTTACGCAAAGAAGCACAATGGATCCACAGACTGGAATGCATACATCCAGCAGGTTTAAATGAGCAGACTAATTATACATGTTTTATTTAACACTCCGTATGGACGACCTATCTCCCTTGGGTTGCCCAGGGGGTGGGTGAGTTCATTTTTGCCTAACACATGTAGGTTTGAGATGGCCCTATTGGTCTGCCGTTTTTTAACGGCGATCGTCTTTCGGTCCCCCATGTCATGAGGGATCGTATTTCCTTCCACCCTACATGTGATTAATTACATTTTTAGTTGCTTTGTGAGGTAGCCTACTTGCGGTGTTTAACTGTCCCGCGAGATTTACTTACAATCCATTATCGTGTAGCGCTTACCTTCTCCTATTTTGGCAGTCTGGGCGAATTGTCCCTGACTTCTACTGCGCCTGCGCGTGCGGTTTGATGCGGCCGATGATGACCCCTGGTTGTCAGCTGACGGCGGGGGGTCACATGGGCAGGTGTCACTAATCGTGAGGGTGTGGGGATTGGTCAGTTCATGTTTGCCGCTAGAATACGAGGGGTGGAGTTTAGCGTTTATAGTAACGTAGCGCCTGCAATGAAGTATGCCGTTGACATCAATACGTGCATCTTTGCCGTGACGCACAGCAGAATATCTGCTGTTAAAGGATTCTATCGCTGGTGTGAAGGCCAGAGTTACCATTATACGGACCCCTGAGGATGAGTACCTGAAACGCGTAGGGTCGTTGTACTGTTTATGGAATGTTTGCATTGGGGATAGTCATATCGTGTTACACCCAGCACTAGGAGACCCGATTTATTCGGACGCCTGTGCTTTATTTTGGGATTGTACTACTGATGTGCCCTGGATATATGCTGTTTCCAGACATAATATTGTCATAAACACCGAGTTAGATGTATCACAATGACTCAGTGTTTTTTGTTTAATACGTTTTTTAACAATCACGGTGGGGCTTATGTCACAGTGGTGTGTTACCCCTGTTTTTAACTAGTTACTAATTAAAAGGTATTTTTTACTTTATTGTTACTTCAGTGAACTACACGGTGTGAGGGGGTTTTATATTTCCGATGATTGCGCGGTGTGAGGGGTTTTATATTTCCGGTGATTGCGCGGTGTGAGGGGTTTTATATTTCCGGTGATTGCGCGGTGTGAGGGGTTTTATATTTCCGGTGATTGCGCGGTGTGGGGGGGGGGGTTTATATTTCCGGTGATTGCGCGGTGTAAGGGGTTTTATATTTCCGGTGATTGCGCGGTGTGAGGGGTTTATATTTCCGGTGATTGCGCGGTGTGAGGGGTTTTATATTTCCAGTGATTGCGCGGTGTGAGGGGTTTATATTTCCGGTGATTGCGCGGTGTGAGGGGTTTATATTTCCGGTGATTGCACGGTGTGAGGGGGTTTACATTTCCGGTGATTGCGCTGTGTGAGGGGGATTATATTTCCGGTTATTGCGCGGTGTGATATTTCCGGTGAATGCGCGGTGTGGGGAGGGGGAGTTTATATTTCCGGTGATTGCGCGGTGTGAGGGGTTTTATATTTCCGGTGATTGCGCGGTGTGAGGGGTTTTATATTTCCGGTGATTGCGAGGTGTGAGGGGTTTTATATTTCCGGTGATCGCGGGGTGTGGGGGCTTTTATATTTCCGGTGATTGCGCGGTGTGGGGGGTTTTATATTTCCGGCGTTTGCGCGGTGTGGGGGGGGGGGGGTTTATATTTCCGGTGATTGCGCGGTGTGGGGCGTTTTATATTTCCGGTGACTGCGCGGTGTGAGGGGGTTTTATATTTCCGGTGAATGCGCGGTGTGGGGGGTTTTATATTTCCGGTGACTGCGCAGTGTGGGGGGTTTTATATTTCCGGTGATTGCGCGGTGTGCGAGGTTTTATATTTTCGGTTAATGCGCTGTGTGAGGGGTTTTATATTTCCGGTGATTGCGCGGTGTGAGGGGTTTATATTTCCGGCTATTGCGCGGTGTGGGGGGGTTTATATTTCCGGTGATTGCGTGGTGTGAGGGGTTTTATATTTCCGGTGATTGCGCGGTGTGGGGGGTTTATATTTCCGGTGATTGCGCGGTGTGAGGGGTGTTATATTTCCGGTGATTGCGCGGTGTGAGGGGTTTATATTTCCGGTGATTGCGCGTGTGAGGGGGTTTATATTTCCGGTGATTGCGCGGTGTCAGGGGTTCTATATTTCAGGTGATTGCGCGGTATGAGGGGGTTTATATTTCCAGTGATTGTGCGGTGTGAGGGGTTTTATATTTCTGGTGATTGCGCGGTGTGAGGGGTTTTATATTTCCGGTGATTGCGCGGTGTGGGGGGTTTTATATTTCCGGTGATTGCGCGGTGTGGGGGGGTTTTATATTTCCGGTGATTGCGCGGTGTGAGGGGTTTTATATTTCCGGTGATTGCGCGGTGTGAGGGGTTTTATATTTCCGGTGATTGCGCTGTGTGAGGGGGTTTATATTTCCGGTGATTGCGCTGTGTGAGGGGGTTTATATTTCCGGTGATTGCGCGGTTTGAGGGGTTTTATCTTTCCGGTGATTGCGCGGTGTGGGGGGTTTTATATTTCCGGTGATTGCGCGGTGTGAGGGGTTTATATTTCCGGTGATTGCGCGGTGTGAGGGGTTTATATTTCCGGTGATTGCGCGGTGTGAGGGGTTTTATATTTCCGGTGTGAGGGGTTTTATATTTCCGGTGTGAGGGGTTTTATATTTCCGGTGTGAGGGGTTTGATATTTCCGGTGATTACGCGGTGTGGGGGGGGGGGGGGTTTATATTTCCGGTGATTGCGCGGTGTGAGGGGTTTTATATTTCCGGTGATTGCGCGGTGTGAGGGGTTTTATATTTCCGGTGATTGCGCGGTGTGGGGGGGTTTATATTTCCGGTGATTGCGCGGTGTGAGAGGTTTTATATTTCCGGTCATTGCGCGGTGTGAGGGGTTTATATTTCCGGTGATTGCGCGGTGTGAGGGGGGGTTTATATTTCCGGTGATTGCGCGGTGTGAGGGGTTTTATATTTCCGGTGATTGCGCGGTGTGAGGGGGTTTATATTTCCGGTGATTGCGCGGTGTGAGGGGTTTTATATTTCCGGTGATTGCGCGGTGTGAGGGGTTTTATATTTCCGGTGATTGCGCGGTGTGAGGGGGTTTATATTTCCGGTGATTGCGCGGTGTGGGGGGGTTTATATTTCCGGTGATTGCGCGGTGTGAGGGGTTTATATTTCCGGTGATTACGCGGTGTGAGGGGTTTTATATTTCCGGTGATTGCGAGGTGTGAGGGGTTTATATTTCCGCTGATTGCGCGGTGTGAGGGGTTTTATATTTCTGGTGATTGCGCGGTGTGAGGGGTTTTATATTTCCGGTGATTGCGAGGTGTGAGGGGTTTTATATTTCCGGTGATTGCGCGGTGTGAGGGGTTTTATATTTCCGGTGATTGCGCGGTGTGAGGGGGTTTATATTTCCGGTGATTGCGCGGTGTGGGGGGGGTTTATATTTCCGGTGATTGCGCGGTGTGAGGGGTTTTATATTTCCTGTGATTGCGCGGTGTGGGGGGGGTTTATATTTCCGGTGATTGCGCGGTGTGAGGGGTTTTATATTTCCGGTGATTGCGCGGTGTGGGGGGTTTTATATTTCCGGTGATTGCGCGGTGTGAGGGGTTTTATATTTTTGGTGATTGCGCGGTGTGAGGGGTTTTATATTTCCGGTGATTGCGCGGTGTGAGGGGTTTTATATTTCCGGTGATTGCGCGGTGTGGGGGGGGGTTTTATATTTCCGGTGATTGCGCGGTGTGAGGGGTTTTATATTTCCAGTGATTGCGCGGTGTGAGGGGTTTTATATTTCCAGTGATTGCGCGGTGTGAGGGGTTTTATATTTCCGGTGATTGCGCGGTGTGAGGGGTTTATATTTCCGGTGATTGCGCGGTGTGGGGGGTTTTATATTTCCGGTGATTGCGCGGTGTGAGGGGTTTTATATTTCCGGTGATTGCGCGGTGTGAGGGGTTTTATATTTCCGGTGATTGCGCGGTGTGAGGGGGGTTTATATTTCCGGTGATTGCTCGGTGTGAGGGGGTTTATATTTCCGGTGATTGCGCGGTGTGGGGGGGGGGGTTATATTTCCGGTGATTGCGCGGTGTGAGGGGTTTTATATTTCCTGTGTTTGCGCGGTGTGGGGGGGTTTATATTTCCGGTGATTGCGTGGTGTGGGGGGTTTTATATTTCCGGTGATTGCGCGGTGTGAGGGGTTTTATATTTCCGGTGATTGCGCGGTGTGAGGGGTTTTATATTTCCGGTGATTGCGCGGTGTGAGGGGTTTTATATTTCCGGTGATTGCGCGGTGTGGGGGGGTTTTATATTTCCGGTGATTGCGCGGTGTGAGGGGTTTTATATTTCCAGTGATTGCGCGGTGTGAGGGGTTTTATATTTCCGGTGATTGCGCGGTGTGAGGGGGTTTATATTTCCGGTGATTGCGCGGTGTGAGGGGTTTTATATTTCCAGTGATTGCGCGGTGTGAGGGGGTTTATATTTCTGGTAATTGCGCGGTGTGAGGGGTTTTATATTTCCGGTGATTGCGCGGTGTGAGGGGTTTATATTTCCGGTGATTGCGCGGTGTGAGGGGTTTATATTTCCAGTGATTGCGTGGTGTGGGGGGTTTATATTTCCGGTGATTGCGCGGTGTGAGGGGTTTTATATTTCCGGTGATTGCGCGGTGTGAGGGGGTTTATATTTCCGGTGATTGCGCGGTGTGGGGGGTTTATATTTCCGGTGATTACACGGTGTGGGGGGTTTATATTTCCGGTGATTGCACGGTGTGGGGGGGTTATATTTCAGGTGATTGCGCGGTGTGAGGGGTTTTATATTTCTGGTGATTGCGCGGTGTGAGGGGTTTTATATTTCTGGTGATTGCGCGGTGTGAGGGGTTTTATATTTCCAGTGTGAGGGGTTTTATATTTCCGGTGATTGCGCGGTGTGGGGGGGGTTTATATTTCCGGTGATTGCCCGGTGTGAGGGGTTTATATTTCCGGTGATTGCGCGGTGTGGAGGGGTTTATATTTCCGGTGATTGCGCGGTGTGGGGGGTTTTATATTTCCGGTGATGGCGCGGTGTGAGGGGTTTTATATTTCCGGTGATTGCGCGGTGTGAGGGGTTTTATATTTCCGGTGATGGCGCGGTGTGAGGGGTTTTATATTTCCGGTGATTGCGCGGTGTGAGGGGTTTTATATTTCCAGTGATTGCGCGGTGTGAGGGGTTTTATATTTCCGGTGATTGCGCGGTGTGGGGGGTTTATATTTCCAGTGATGGCGCGGTGTGAGGGGTTTTATATTTCCGGTGATTGCGCGGTGTGAGGGGTTTTATATTTCCGGTGATTGCGCGGTGTGAGGGGTTTTATATTTCCGGTGATTGCGCGGTGTGGGGGGTTTTATATTTCCAGTGATTGCGCAGTGTGGGGGGTTTTATATTTCCGGTGATTGCGCGGTGTGAGGGGTTTTATATTTCCGGTGATTGCGCGGTGAGGGGTTTTATATTTCCGGTGATTGCGCGGTGTGAGGGGTTTTATATTTCCGGTGATTGCGCGGTGTGAGGGTTTTATATTTCCGGTGATTGCGCGGTGTGAGGGGTTTTATATTTCCGGTGATTGCGCGGTGTGAGGGGTTTTATATTTCCGGTGATTGCCCGGTGTGAGGGTTTTATATTTCCGGTGATTGCGCGGTGTGAGGGGGATTATATTTCCTGTGATTGCGCGGTTTTATATTTCCGGTGATTGCGCGGTGTGAGGGGTTTTATATTTCCGGTGATTGCGCGGTGTGAGGGGTTTTATATTTCCAGTGATTGCGCGGTGTGAGGGGTTTTATATTGACGGTGATTGCGCGGTGTGGGGGGTTTATATTTCCAGTGATGGCGCGGTGTGAGGGGTTTTATATTTCCGGTGATTGCGCGGTGTGAGGGGTTTTATATTTCCGGTGATTGCGCGGTGTGGGGGGTTTATATTTCCAGTGATTGCGCGGTGTGAGGGGTTTTATATTTCCGGTGATTGCGTGGTGTGAGGGGTTTATATTTCCGGTGATTGCGTGGTGTGAGGGGTTTATATTTCCGGTGATTGCGCGGTGTGAGGGCTTTTATATTTCCGGTGATTGCGCGGTGGGGGGGGGTTTATATTTCCGGTGATTGCGCGGTGTGCGGGTTTTATATTTCCGGTGATTGCGCGGTGTGAGGGGTTTTATATTTCCGGTGATTGCGCGGTGTGCGGGTTTTATATTTCCGGTGATTGCGCTGTGTGAGGGGTTTTATATTTCCGGTGATTGCGCGGTGTGAGGGGGTTTATATTTCCGGTGATTGCGCAGTGTGGGGGGTTTTATATTTCCGGTGATTGCGCGGTGTGAGGGGTTTTATATTTCCGGTGATTGCGCAGTGTGAGGGGTTTTATATTTCCGGTGATTGCGCGGTGTGAGGGGTTTTATATTTCCGGTGATTGCGCGGTGTGAGGGGTTTTATATTTCCGGTGATTGCGCGGTGTGAGGGTTTTCAATTTCCGGTGATTGCGAGGTGTGGGGGGGTTTTATATTTCCGGTGATTGCGCGGTGTGAGGGGTTTTATATTTCCGGTGATTGCGCGGTGTGAGGGGGTTTATATTTCCGGTGATTGCGCGGTGTGAGGGGTTTTATATTTCTGGTGATTGCGCGGTGTGAGGGGTTTTATATTTCCGGTGATTGCGCGGTGTGAGGGGTTTTATATTTCCGGTGATTGCGAGGTGTGGGGGGGTTTTATATTTCCGGTGATTGCGCGGTGTGAGGGGGTTTATATTTCCGGTGATTGCGCGGTGTGAGGGGTTTTATATTTCCGGTGATTGCGCGGGGTGATGGTTTTATATTTCCAGTGATTGCGCAGTGTGGGGGGTTTTATATTTCCGGTGATTGCGCGGTGTGAGGGGCTTTATATTTCCGGTGATTGCGCGGTGTGAGGGGCTTTATATTTCCGGTGATTGCGCGGTGTGGGGTTTTATATTTCCGGTGATTGCGCGGTGTGAGGGGTTTTATATTTCCGGTGATTGCGCGGTGTGAGGGGTTTTATATTTCCGGTGATTGCGCGGTGTGAGGGGTTTTATATTTCCGGTGATTGCGCGGTGTGAGGGTTTTATATTTCCGGTGATTGCGCGGTGTGAGGGGTTTTATATTTCCGGTGATTGCGCGGTGTGAGGGGTTTTATATTTCCGGTGATTGCCCGGTGTGAGGGTTTTATATTTCCGGTGATTGCGCGGTGTGAGGGGGTTTATATTTCCGGTGATTGCGCGGTTTTATATTTCCGGTGATTGCGCGGTGTGAGGGGTTTTATATTTCCGGTGATTGCGCGGTGTGAGGGGTTTTATATTTCCGGTGATTGCGCGGTGTGAGGGTTTTATATTTCCGATGATTGCACGGTGTGAGGGGTTTTATATTTCCGGTGATTGCGCGGTGTGAGGGGTTTTATATTTCCGGTGATTGCGCGGTGTGAGGGGTTTTATATTTCCGGTGATTGCGCGGTGTGAGGGGTTTTATATTTCCGGTGATTGCCCGGTGTGAGGGTTTTATATTTCCGGTGATTGCGCGGTGTGAGGGGGTTTATATTTCCGGTGATTGCGCGGTTTTATATTTCCGGTGATTGCGCGGTGTGAGGGGTTTTATATTTCCGGTGATTGCGCGGTGTGAGGGTTTTATATTTCCGGTGATTGCGCGGTGTGAGGGGTTTTACATTTCCGGTGATTGCGCGGTGTGGGGGGGGGTTTATATTTCCGGTGATTGCGCGGTGTAAGGGGTTTTATATTTCCGGTGATTGCGCGGTGTGAGGGGTTTATATTTCCGGTGATTGCGCGGTGTGAGGGGTTTTATATTTCCAGTGATTGTGCGGTGTGAGGGGTTTATATTTCCAGTGATTGCGCGGTGTGAGGGGTTTATATTTCCGGTGATTGCACGGTGTGAGGGGGTTTACATTTCCGGTGATTGCGCTGTGTGAGGGGGTTTATATTTCCGGTTATTGCGCGGTGTGATATTTCCGGTGAATGCGCGGTGTGGGGAGGGGGAGTTTATATTTCCGGTGATTGCGCGGTGTGAGGGGTTTTATATTTCCGGTGATTGCGCGGTGTGAGGGGTTTTATATTTCCGGTGATTGCGAGGTGTGAGGGGTTTTATATTTCCGGTGATCGCGGGGTGTGGGGGCTTTTATATTTCCGGTGATTGCGCGGTGTGGGGGGTTTTATATTTCCGGCGTTTGCGCGGTGTGGGGGGGGGGTTTATATTTCCGGCGATTGCGAGGTGTGGGGGGTTTTATATTTCCGGCGTTTGCGCGGTGTGGGGGGGGGGTTTATATTTCCGGTGATTGCGCGGTGTGGGGGGTTTTATATTTCCAGTGATTGCGCGGTGTGAGGGGTTTTATATTTCCGGTGATTGCGCGGTGTGAGGGGTTTATATTTCCGGTGATTGCGCGGTGTGGGGGGTTTTATATTTCCGGTGATTGCGCGGTGTGAGGGGTTTTATATTTCCGGTGATTGCGCGGTGTGAGGGGTTTTATATTTCCGGTGATTGCGCGGTGTGAGGGGGGTTTATATTTCCGGTGATTGCGCGGTGTGAGGGGGTTTATATTTCCGGTGATTGCGCGGTGTGGGGGGGGTTTATATTTCCTGTGATTGCGCGGTGTGGGGGGGGGTTTATATTTCCGGTGATTGCGTGGTGTGGGGGGTTTTATATTTCCGGTGATTGCGCGGTGTGAGGGGTTTTATATTTCCGGTGATTGCGCGGTGTAAGGGGTTTTATATTTCCGGTGATTGCGCGGTGTGAGGGGTTTTATATTTCCGGTGATTGCGCGGTGTGGGGGGGTTTTATATTTCCGGTGATTGCGCGGTGTGAGGGGTTTTATATTTCCGGTGATTGCGCGGTGTGAGGGGTTTTATATTTCTGGTGATTGCGCGGTGTGAGGGGTTTTATATTTCTGGTGATTGCGCGGTGTGAGGGGTTTTATATTTCCAGTGTGAGGGGTTTTATATTTCCGGTGATTGCGCGGTGTGGGGGGGGTTTATATTTCCGGTGATTGCCCGGTGTGAGGGGTTTATATTTCCGGTGATTGCGCGGTGTGGAGGGGTTTATATTTCCGGTGATTGCGCGGTGTGGGGGGTTTTATATTTCCGGTGATGGCGCGGTGTGAGGGGTTTTATATTTCCGGTGATTGCGCGGTGTGGGGGGTTTTATATTTCCGGTGATTGCGCGGTGTGAGGGGTTTTATATTTCCGGTGATTGCGCGGTGTGGGGGGTTTATATTTCCGGTGATTGCGCGGTGTGGGGGGTTTTATATTTCCGGTGATTGCGCGGTGTGAGGGGTTTTATATTTCCGGTGATTGCGCGGTGTGAGGGGGGTTTATATTTCCGGTGATTGCTCGGTGTGAGGGGGTTTATATTTCCGGTGATTGCGCGGTGTGGGGGGGGGGGTTATATTTCCGGTGATTGCGCGGTGTGAGGGGTTTTATATTTCCTGTGATTGCGCGGTGTGGGGGGGTTTATATTTCCGGTGATTGCGTGGTGTGGGGGGTTTTATATTTCCGGTGATTGCGCGGTGTGAGGGGTTTTATATTTCCGGTGATTGCGCGGTGTGAGGGGTTTATATTTCCAGTGATTGCGTGGTGTGGGGGGTTTATATTTCCGGTGATTGCGCGGTGTGAGGGGTTTTATATTTCCGGTGATTGCGCGGTGTGAGGGGGTTTATATTTCCGGTGATTGCGCGGTGTGGGGGGTTTATATTTCCGGTGATTACACGGTGTGGGGGGTTTATATTTCCGGTGATTGCACGGTGTGGGGGGGGTTATATTTCAGGTGATTGCGCGGTGTGAGGGGTTTTATATTTCTGGTGATTGCGCGGTGTGAGGGGTTTTATATTTCTGGTGATTGCGCGGTGTGAGGGGTTTTATATTTCCAGTGTGAGGGGTTTTATATTTCCGGTGATTGCGCGGTGTGAGGGGTTTTATATTTCCGGTGATTGCGCGGTGTGAGGGGTTTTATATTTCCGGTGATTGCGCGGTGTGGGGGGTTTTATATTTCCAGTGATTGCGCAGTGTGGGGGGTTTTATATTTCCGGTGATTGCGCGGTGTGAGGGGTTTTATATTTCCGGTGATTGCGCGGTGTGAGGGGTTTTATATTTCCGGTGATTGCGCGGTGTGAGGGGTTTTATATTTCCGGTGATTGCGCGGTGTGAGGGTTTTATATTTCCGGTGATTGCGCGGTGTGAGGGGTTTTATATTTCCGGTGATTGCGCGGTGTGAGGTGTTTTATATTTCCGGTGATTGCCCGGTGTGAGGGTTTTATATTTCCGGTGATTGCGCGGTGTGAGGGGGATTATATTTCCTGTGATTGCGCGGTTTTATATTTCCGGTGATTGCGCGGTGTGAGGGGTTTTATATTTCCGGTGATTGCGCGGTGTGAGGGGTTTTATATTTCCAGTGATTGCGCGGTGTGAGGGGTTTTATATTGACGGTGATTGCGCGGTGTGGGGGGTTTATATTTCCAGTGATGGCGCGGTGTGAGGGGTTTTATATTTCCGGTGATTGCGCGGTGTGAGGGGTTTTATATTTCCGGTGATTGCGCGGTGTGGGGGGTTTATATTTCCAGTGATTGCGCGGTGTGAGGGGTTTTATATTTCCGGTGATTGCGTGGTGTGAGGGGTTTATATTTCCGGTGATTGCGTGGTGTGAGGGGTTTATATTTCCGGTGATTGCGCGGTGTGAGGGCTTTTATATTTCCGGTGATTGCGCGGTGGGGGGGGTTTATATTTCCGGTGATTGCGCGGTGTGCGGGTTTTATATTTCCGGTGATTGCGCGGTGTGAGGGGTTTTATATTTCCGGTGATTGCGCGGTGTGCGGGTTTTATATTTCCGGTGATTGCGCTGTGTGAGGGGTTTTATATTTCCGGTGATTGCGCGGTGTGAGGGGGTTTATATTTCCGGTGATTGCGCAGTGTGGGGGGTTTTATATTTCCGGTGATTGCGCGGTGTGAGGGGTTTTATATTTCCGGTGATTGCGCAGTGTGAGGGGTTTTATATTTCCGGTGATTGCGCGGTGTGAGGGGTTTTATATTTCCGGTGATTGCGCGGTGTGAGGGGTTTTATATTTCCGGTGATTGCGCGGTGTGAGGGGGTTTATATTTCCGGTGATTGCGCGGTGTGAGGGTTTTATATTTCCGGTGATTGCCCGGTGTGAGGGTTTTATATTTCCGGTGATTGCGCGGTGTGAGGGGGTTTATATTTCCGGTGATTGCGCGGTTTTATATTTCCGGTGATTGCGCGGTGTGAGGGGTTTTATATTTCCGGTGATTGCGCGGTGTGAGGGGTTTTATATTTCCGGTGATTGCGCGGTGTGAGGGGTTTTATATTTCCGGTGATTGCGCGGTGTGAGGGTTTTATATTTCCGATGATTGCACGGTGTGAGGGGTTTTACATTTCCGGTGATTGCGCGGTGTGAGGGGTTTTATATTTCCGGTGATTGCGCGGTGTGAGGGGTTTTATATTTCCGGTGATTGCGCGGTGTGAGGGGTTTTATATTTCCGGTGATTGCGCGGTGTGAGGGGTTTTATATTTCCGGTGATTGCCCGGTGTGAGGGTTTTATATTTCCGGTGATTGCGCGGTGTGAGGGGGTTTATATTTCCGGTGATTGCGCGGTTTTATATTTCCGGTGATTGCGCGGTGTGAGGGGTTTTATATTTCCGGTGATTGCGCGGTGTGAGGGTTTTATATTTCCGGTGATTGCGCGGTGTGAGGGGTTTTACATTTCCGGTGATTGCGCGGTGTGGGGGGGGTTTATATTTCCGGTGATTGCGCGGTGTAAGGGGTTTTATATTTCCGGTGATTGCGCGGTGTGAGGGGTTTATATTTCCGGTGATTGCGCGGTGTGAGGGGTTTTATATTTCCAGTGATTGCGCGGTGTGAGGGGTTTATATTTCCGGTGATTGCGCGGTGTGAGGGGTTTATATTTCCGGTGATTGCACGGTGTGAGGGGGTTTACATTTCCGGTGATTGCGCTGTGTGAGGGGGTTTATATTTCCGGTTATTGCGCGGTGTGATATTTCCGGTGAATGCGCGGTGTGGGGAGGGGGAGTTTATATTTCCGGTGATTGCGCGGTGTGAGGGGTTTTATATTTCCGGTGATTGCGCGGTGTGAGGGGTTTTATATTTCCGGTGATTGCGAGGTGTGAGGGGTTTTATATTTCCGGTGATCGCGGGGTGTGGGGGCTTTTATATTTCCGGTGATCGCGGGGTGTGGGGGCTTTTATATTTCCGGCGTTTGCGCGGTGTGGGGGGGGGGTTTATATTTCCGGCGATTGCGAGGTGTGGGGGGTTTTATATTTCCGGCGTTTGCGCGGTGTGGGGGGGGGGGGGTTTTATATTTCCGGTGATTGCGCGGTGTGGGGGGTTTTATATTTCCAGTGATTGCGCGGTGTGAGGGGTTTTATATTTCCGGTGATTGCGCGGTGTGAGGGGTTTATATTTCCGGTGATTGCGCGGTGTGGGGGGTTTTATATTTCCGGTGATTGCGCGGTGTGAGGGGTTTTATATTTCCGGTGATTGCGCGGTGTGAGGGGTTTTATATTTCCGGTGATTGCGCGGTGTGAGGGGGGTTTATATTTCCGGTGATTGCGCGGTGTGAGGGGGTTTATATTTCCGGTGATTGCGCGGTGTGGGGGGGGGGTTTATATTTCCTGTGATTGCGCGGTGTGGGGGGGGTTTATATTTCCGGTGATTGCGTGGTGTGGGGGGTTTTATATTTCCGGTGATTGCGCGGTGTGAGGGGTTTTATATTTCCGGTGATTGCGCGGTGTAAGGGGTTTTATATTTCCGGTGATTGCGCGGTGTGAGGGGTTTTATATTTCCGGTGATTGCGCGGTGTGGGGGGGTTTTATATTTCCGGTGATTGCGCGGTGTGAGGGGTTTTATATTTCCAGTGATTGCGCGGTGTGAGGGGTTTTATATTTCTGGTGATTGCGCGGTGTGAGGGGTTTTATATTTCTGGTGATTGCGCGGTGTGAGGGGTTTTATATTTCCAGTGTGAGGGGTTTTATATTTCCGGTGATTGCGCGGTGTGGGGGGGGTTTATATTTCCGGTGATTGCCCGGTGTGAGGGGTTTATATTTCCGGTGATTGCGCGGTGTGGAGGGGTTTATATTTCCGGTGATTGCGCGGTGTGGGGGGTTTTATATTTCCGGTGATGGCGCGGTGTGAGGGGTTTTATATTTCCGGTGATTGCGCGGTGTGGGGGGTTTTATATTTCCGGTGATTGCGCGGTGTGAGGGGTTTTATATTTCCGGTGATTGCGCGGTGTGGGGGGTTTATATTTCCAGTGATTGCGCGGTGTGAGGGGTTTTATATTTCCGGTGATTGCGTGGTGTGAGAGGTTTATATTTCCGGTGATTGCGTGGTGTGAGGGGTTTATATTTCCGGTGATTGCGCGGTGTGAGGGCTTTTATATTTCCGGTGATTGCGCGGTGTGGGGGGGGGGGTTTATATTTCCGGTGATTGCGCGGTGTGCGGGTTTTATATTTCCGGTGATTGCGCGGTGTGAGGGGTTTTATATTTCTGGTGATTGCGCGGTGTGCGGGTTTTATATTTCCGGTGATTGCGCTGTGTGAGGGGTTTTATATTTCCGGTGATTGCGCGGTGTGAGTGGGTTTATATTTCCGGTGATTGCGCAGTGTGGGGGGTTTTATATTTCCGGTGATTGCGCGGTGTGAGGGGTTTTATATTTCCGGTGATTGCGCGGTGTGAGGGTTTTATATTTCCCGTGATTGCGCGGTGTGAGGGGTTTTATATTTCCGGTGATTGCGCGGTGTGAGGGGTTTTATATTTCCGGTGATTGCCCGGTGTGAGGGTTTTATATTTCCGGTGATTGCGCGGTGTGAGGGGGTTTATATTTCCGGTGATTGCGCGGTTTTATATTTCCGGTGATTGCGCGGTGTGAGGGGTTTTATATTTCCGGTGATTGCGCGGTGTGAGGGTTTTATATTTCCGGTGATTGCGCGGTGTGAGGGGTTTTATATTTCCGGTGATTGCGCGGTGTGAGGGGTTTTATATTTCCCGTGATTGCGCGGTGTGAGGGGTTTTATATTTCCGGTGATTGCGCGGTGTGGGGGGTTTTATATTTCCGGTGATTGCGCGGTGTGAGGGGTTTTATATTTCCGGTGATTGCGCGGTGTGGGGGTTTTATATTTCCGGTGATTGCGCGGTGTGAGGGGTTTTATATTTCCGGTGATTGCGCGGTGTGAGGGGTTTTATATTTCCGGTGATTGCGCGGTGTGAGGGGTTTTATATTTCCGGCGATTGCGCGGTGTGAGGGGTTTTATATTTCCAGTGATTGCGCGGTGTGAGGGGTTTTATATTTCCGGTGATTGCGCGGTGTGAGGGGGGTTTATATTTCCGGTGATTGCGCGGTGTGAGGGGGTTTATATTTCCGGTGATTGCGCGGTGTGGGGGGGGTTTATATTTCCGGTGATTGCGCGGTGTGAGGGGTTTTATATTTCCTGTGATTGCGCGGTGTGGGGGGGTTTATATTTCCGGTGATTGCGTGGTGTGGGGGGTTTTATATTTCCGGTGATTGCGCGGTGTGAGGGGTTTTATATTTCCGGTGATTGCGCGTGTGAGGGGTTTTATATTTCCGGTGATTGCGCGGTGTGAGGGGTTTTATATTTCCGGTGATTGCGCGGTGTGGGGGGGTTTTATATTTCCGGTGATTGCGCGGTGTGAGGGGTTTTATATTTCCAGTGATTGCGCGGTGTGAGGGGGTTTATATTTCCTATGATTGCACAGTGTGGGGGGTTTTATATATCCGGTGATTACGCGGTGTGAGGGGTTTTATATTTCCAGTGATTGCGTGGTGTGAGGGGTTTTATATTTCCGGTGATTACGCGGTGTGAGGGGGTTTATATTTCCGGTGATTGCGCGGTGTGAGGGGTTTTATATTTCCAGTGATTGCGCGGTGTGAGGGGGTTTATATTTCCGGTGATTGCGCGGTGTGAGGGGGTTTATATTTCTGGTGATTGCGCGGTGTGAGGGGTTTTATATTTCCGGTGATTGCGCGGTGTGAGGGGTTTATATTTCCGGTGATTGCGCGGTGTGAGGGGTTTATATTTCCAGTGATTGCGTGGTGTGGGGGGTTTATATTTACGGTGATTGCGTGGTGTGGGGGGTTTATATTTCCAGTGATTGCGTGGTGTGGGGGGTTTAAATTTCCGGTGATTGCGCGGTGTGAGGGGTTTTATATTTCCGGTGATTGCATGGTGTGGGGGGTTTATATTTCCGGTGATTGCGTGGTGTGGGTGGTTTATATTTCCAGTGATTGCGTGGTGTGGGGGGTTTATATTTCCAGTGATTGCGTGGTGTGGGGGGTTTAAATTTCCGGTGATTGCGCGGTGTGAGGGGTTTTATATTTCCAGTGATTGCGTGGTGTGGGGGGTTTATATTTCCAGTGATTGCGTGGTGTGGGGGGTTTATACTTACAGTGATTGCGTGGTGTGGGGGGTTTAAATTTCCGGTGATTGCGCGGTGTGAGGGGTTTTATATTTCCGGTGATTGCGCGGTGTGAGGGGGTTTATATTTCCGGTGATTGCGCGGTGTGGGGGGTTTATATTTCCGGTGATTGCACGGTGTGGGGGGTTTATATTTCCGGTGATTGCACGGTGTGGGGGGGTTATATTTCAAGTGATTGCGCGGTGTGAGGGGTTTTATATTTCTGGTGATTGCGCGGTGTGAGGGGTTTATATTTCCAGTGATTGCGCGGTGTGAGGGGTTTTATATTTCTGGTGATTGCGCGGTGTGAGGGGTTTTATATTTCCAGTGTGAGGGGTTTTATATTTCCGGTGATTGCGCGGTGTGGGGGGGGTTTATATTTCCGGTGATTGCGCGGTGTGGAGGGGTTTATATTTCCGGTGATTGCGTGGTGTGAGGGGTTTATATTTCCGGTGATTGCGTGGTGTGAGGGGTTTATATTTCCGGTGATTGCGCGGTGTGAGGGCTTTTATATTTCCGGTGATTGCGCGGTGTGGGGGGGGGGTTTATATTTCCGGTGATTGCGCGGTGTGCGGGTTTTATATTTCCGGTGATTGCGCGGTGTGAGGGGTTTTATATTTCCGGTGATTGCGCGGTGTGCGGGTTTTATATTTCCGGTGATTGCGCTGTGTGAGGGGTTTTATATTTCCGGTGATTGCGCAGTGTGAGGGGTTTTATATTTCCGGTGATTGCGCGGTGTGAGGGGTTTTATATTTCCGGTGATTGGGCGGTGTGAGGGGTTTTATATTTCCGGTGATTGCGCGGTGTGAGGGGTTTATATTTCCGGTGATTGCGCGGTGTGGGGGGGTTTATATTTCCGGTGATTGCGCGGTGTGAGGGGGTTTATATTTCCGGTGATTGCGCAGTGTGGGGGGTTTTATATTTCCGGTGACTGCGTGGTGTGAGGGGTTTTATATTTCCGGTGATTGCGCAGTGTGAGGGGTTTTATATTTCCGGTGATTGCGCGGTGTGAGGGGTTTTATATTTCCGGTGATTGCGCGGTGTGAGGGGTTTTATATTTCCGGTGATTGCGCGGTGTGAGGGTTTTATATTTCCGGTGATTGCGAGGTGTGGGGGGGTTTTATATTTCCGGTGATTGCGCGGTGTGAGGGGTTTTATATTTCCGGTGATTGCGCGGTGTGAGGGGGTTTATATTTCCGGTGATTGTGCGGTGTGAGGGGTTTTATATTTCTGGTGATTGCGCGGTGTGAGGGGTTTTATATTTCCGGTGATTGCGCGGTGTGAGGGGTTTTATATTTCCGGTGATTGCGAGGTGTGGGGGGGTTTTATATTTCCGGTGATTGCGCGGAGTGAGGGGGTTTATATTTCCGGTGATTGCGCAGTGTGAGGGGTTTTATATTTCCGGTGATTGCGCGGGGTGATGGTTTTATATTTCCAGTGATTGCGCAGTGTGGGGGGTTTTATATTTCCGGTGATTGCGCGGTGTGAGGGGCTTTATATTTCCGGTGATTGCGCGGTGTGAGGGGCTTTATATTTCCGGTGATTGCGCGGTGTGGGGTTTTATATTTCCGGTGATTGCGCGGTGTGGGGGGGGTTTTATATTTCCGGTGATTGCGCGGTGTGAGGGGTTTTATATTTCCGGTGATTGCGCGGTGTGAAGGGTTTTATATTTCCGGTGATTGCGCGGTGTGAGGGTTTTATATTTCCGGTGATTGCGCGGTGTGAGGGGTTTTATATTTCCGGTGATTGCCCGGTGTGAGGGTTTTATATTTCCGGTGATTGCGCGGTGTGAGGGGGTTTATATTTCCGGTGATTGCGCGGTTTTATATTTCCGGTGATTGCGCGGTGTGAGGGGTTTTATATTTCCGGTGATTGCGCGGTGTGAGGGGTTTATATTTCCGGTGATTGCCCGGTGTGAGGGTTTTATATTTCCGGTGATTGCGCGGTGTGAGGGGTTTTATATTTCCCGTGATTGCGCGGTGTGAGGGGTTTTATATTTCCGGTGATTGCGCGGTGTGAGGGGGTTTATATTTCCCGTGATTGCGCGGTGTGAGGGGGTTTATATTTCCGGTGATTGCGCGGTGTGAGGGGTTTTATATTTCCGGTGATTGCGCGGTGTGAGGGGTTTTATATTTCCGGTGATTGCGCGGTGTGAGGGGTTTTATATTTCCGGTGATTGCGCGGTGTGAGGGGTTTTATATTTCCCGTGATTGCGCGGTGTGGGGGGTTTTATATTTCCGGTGATTGCGCGGTGTGAGGGGGTTTATATTTCCCGTGATTGCGCGGTGTGAGGGGGTTTATATTTCCGGTGATTGCGCGGTGTGAGGGGTTTTATATTTCCGGTGATTGCGCGGTGTGAGGGGTTTTATATTTCCGGTGATTGCGCGGTGTGAGGGGTTTTATATTTCCGGTGACTGCGCGGTGTGAGGGGTTTATATTTCCGGTGATTGCGCGGTGTGAGGGGTTTTATATTTCCGGTGATTGCGCGGTGTGAGGGGTTTTATATTTCCGCCCATTGCGCGGTGTGAGGGGTTTTATATTTCCAGTGATTGCGCGGTGTGGGGGGGGGGTCGATCTTTCCGGTGATTGCGCGGTGTGCGGGGCTTTATATTTCCGGTGATCGCGCGGTGTGAGGGGTTTTATATTTCCGGTGATTGCACGGTGTGAGGGGTTTTATATTTCCGGTGATTGCGCGGTGTGGGGGGTTTATATTTCCAGTGATTGCGCGGTGTGGGGGGGTCGATCTTTCCGGTGATTGCGCGGTGTGCGGGGCTTTATATTTCCGGTGATCGCGCGGTGTGAGGGGTTTTATATTTCCGGTGATTGCGCGGTGTGAGGGGTTTATATTTCCGGTGATTGCGTGCTGTGAGGGGTTTTATATTTCCAGTGATTGAGCGGTGTGGGGGGTTTATATTTCCGGTGATCGCGCGGTGTGAGGGGGTTTTATATTTCCGGTGATTGCGCGGTGTGAGGGGTTTTATAGTTCCAGTGATTGCGCGGTGTGGGGTGTTTTATATTTCCGGTGATTGCGCGGTGTGGGGGGGGTTATATTTCCGGTGATTGCGCGGTGTGAGGGGTTTATATTTCCGGTGATTGCGCGGTGTGGGGGGGGGTTTTATATTTCCGGTGATTGCGCGGTGTGAGGGGTTTTATATTTCCGGTGATTGCGCGGTGTGAGGGGTTTTATATTTCCGGTGATTGCGCGGTGTGAGGGGTTTTATATTTCCGGCGATTGCGCGGTGTGAGGGGTTTTATATTTCCAGTGATTGCGCGGTGTGAGGGGTTTTATATTTCCGGTGATTGCGCGGTGTGAGGGGGGTTTATATTTCCGGTGATTGCGCGGTGTGAGGGGGTTTATATTTCCGGTGATTGCGCGGTGTGGGGGGGGTTTATATTTCCGGTGATTGCGCGGTGTGAGGGGTTTTATATTTCCTGTGATTGCGCGGTGTGGGGGGGTTTATATTTCCGGTGATTGCGTGGTGTGGGGGGTTTTATATTTCCGGTGATTGCGCGGTGTGAGGGGTTTTATATTTCCGGTGATTGCGCGTGTGAGGGGTTTTATATTTCCGGTGATTGCGCGGTGTGAGGGGTTTTATATTTCCGGTGATTGCGCGGTGTGGGGGGGTTTTATATTTCCGGTGATTGCGCGGTGTGAGGGGTTTTATATTTCCAGTGATTGCGCGGTGTGAGGGGGTTTATATTTCCTATGATTGCACAGTGTGGGGGGTTTTATATATCCGGTGATTACGCGGTGTGAGGGGTTTTATATTTCCAGTGATTGCGTGGTGTGAGGGGTTTTATATTTCCGGTGATTACGCGGTGTGAGGGGGTTTATATTTCCGGTGATTGCGCGGTGTGAGGGGTTTTATATTTCCAGTGATTGCGCGGTGTGAGGGGGTTTATATTTCCGGTGATTGCGCGGTGTGAGGGGGTTTATATTTCTGGTGATTGCGCGGTGTGAGGGGTTTTATATTTCCGGTGATTGCGCGGTGTGAGGGGTTTATATTTCCGGTGATTGCGCGGTGTGAGGGGTTTATATTTCCAGTGATTGCGTGGTGTGGGGGGTTTATATTTACGGTGATTGCGTGGTGTGGGGGGTTTATATTTCCAGTGATTGCGTGGTGTGGGGGGTTTAAATTTCCGGTGATTGCGCAGTGTGAGGGGTTTTATATTTCCGGTGATTGCATGGTGTGGGGGGTTTATATTTCCGGTGATTGCGTGGTGTGGGTGGTTTATATTTCCAGTGATTGCGTGGTGTGGGGGGTTTATATTTCCAGTGATTGCGTGGTGTGGGGGGTTTAAATTTCCGGTGATTGCGCGGTGTGAGGGGTTTTATATTTCCAGTGATTGCGTGGTGTGGGGGGTTTATATTTCCAGTGATTGCGTGGTGTGGGGGGTTTATACTTACAGTGATTGCGTGGTGTGGGGGGTTTAAATTTCCGGTGATTGCGCGGTGTGAGGGGTTTTATATTTCCGGTGATTGCGCGGTGTGAGGGGGTTTATATTTCCGGTGATTGCGCGGTGTGGGGGGTTTATATTTCCGGTGATTGCACGGTGTGGGGGGTTTATATTTCCGGTGATTGCACGGTGTGGGGGGGTTATATTTCAAGTGATTGCGCGGTGTGAGGGGTTTTATATTTCTGGTGATTGCGCGGTGTGAGGGGTTTATATTTCCAGTGATTGCGCGGTGTGAGGGGTTTTATATTTCTGGTGATTGCGCGGTGTGAGGGGTTTTATATTTCCAGTGTGAGGGGTTTTATATTTCCGGTGATTGCGCGGTGTGGGGGGGGTTTATATTTCCGGTGATTGCGCGGTGTGGAGGGGTTTATATTTCCGGTGATTGCGTGGTGTGAGGGGTTTATATTTCCGGTGATTGCGTGGTGTGAGGGGTTTATATTTCCGGTGATTGCGCGGTGTGAGGGCTTTTATATTTCCGGTGATTGCGCGGTGTGGGGGGGGGGTTTATATTTCCGGTGATTGCGCGGTGTGCGGGTTTTATATTTCCGGTGATTGCGCGGTGTGAGGGGTTTTATATTTCCGGTGATTGCGCGGTGTGCGGGTTTTATATTTCCGGTGATTGCGCTGTGTGAGGGGTTTTATATTTCCGGTGATTGCGCAGTGTGAGGGGTTTTATATTTCCGGTGATTGCGCGGTGTGAGGGGTTTTATATTTCCGGTGATTGGGCGGTGTGAGGGGTTTTATATTTCCGGTGATTGCGCGGTGTGAGGGGTTTATATTTCCGGTGATTGCGCGGTGTGGGGGGGTTTATATTTCCGGTGATTGCGCGGTGTGAGGGGGTTTATATTTCCGGTGATTGCGCAGTGTGGGGGGTTTTATATTTCCGGTGACTGCGTGGTGTGAGGGGTTTTATATTTCCGGTGATTGCGCAGTGTGAGGGGTTTTATATTTCCGGTGATTGCGCGGTGTGAGGGGTTTTATATTTCCGGTGATTGCGCGGTGTGAGGGGTTTTATATTTCCGGTGATTGCGCGGTGTGAGGGTTTTATATTTCCGGTGATTGCGAGGTGTGGGGGGGTTTTATATTTCCGGTGATTGCGCGGTGTGAGGGGTTTTATATTTCCGGTGATTGCGCGGTGTGAGGGGGTTTATATTTCCGGTGATTGTGCGGTGTGAGGGGTTTTATATTTCTGGTGATTGCGCGGTGTGAGGGGTTTTATATTTCCGGTGATTGCGCGGTGTGAGGGGTTTTATATTTCCGGTGATTGCGAGGTGTGGGGGGGTTTTATATTTCCGGTGATTGCGCGGAGTGAGGGGGTTTATATTTCCGGTGATTGCGCAGTGTGAGGGGTTTTATATTTCCGGTGATTGCGCGGGGTGATGGTTTTATATTTCCAGTGATTGCGCAGTGTGGGGGGTTTTATATTTCCGGTGATTGCGCGGTGTGAGGGGCTTTATATTTCCGGTGATTGCGCGGTGTGAGGGGCTTTATATTTCCGGTGATTGCGCGGTGTGGGGTTTTATATTTCCGGTGATTGCGCGGTGTGGGGGGGGTTTTATATTTCCGGTGATTGCGCGGTGTGAGGGGTTTTATATTTCCGGTGATTGCGCGGTGTGAAGGGTTTTATATTTCCGGTGATTGCGCGGTGTGAGGGTTTTATATTTCCGGTGATTGCGCGGTGTGAGGGGTTTTATATTTCCGGTGATTGCCCGGTGTGAGGGTTTTATATTTCCGGTGATTGCGCGGTGTGAGGGGGTTTATATTTCCGGTGATTGCGCGGTTTTATATTTCCGGTGATTGCGCGGTGTGAGGGGTTTTATATTTCCGGTGATTGCGCGGTGTGAGGGGTTTATATTTCCGGTGATTGCCCGGTGTGAGGGTTTTATATTTCCGGTGATTGCGCGGTGTGAGGGGTTTTATATTTCCCGTGATTGCGCGGTGTGAGGGGTTTTATATTTCCGGTGATTGCGCGGTGTGAGGGGGTTTATATTTCCCGTGATTGCGCGGTGTGAGGGGGTTTATATTTCCGGTGATTGCGCGGTGTGAGGGGTTTTATATTTCCGGTGATTGCGCGGTGTGAGGGGTTTTATATTTCCGGTGATTGCGCGGTGTGAGGGGTTTTATATTTCCGGTGATTGCGCGGTGTGAGGGGTTTTATATTTCCCGTGATTGCGCGGTGTGGGGGGTTTTATATTTCCGGTGATTGCGCGGTGTGAGGGGGTTTATATTTCCCGTGATTGCGCGGTGTGAGGGGGTTTATATTTCCGGTGATTGCGCGGTGTGAGGGGTTTTATATTTCCGGTGATTGCGCGGTGTGAGGGGTTTTATATTTCCGGTGATTGCGCGGTGTGAGGGGTTTTATATTTCCGGTGACTGCGCGGTGTGAGGGGTTTATATTTCCGGTGATTGCGCGGTGTGAGGGGTTTTATATTTCCGGTGATTGCGCGGTGTGAGGGGTTTTATATTTCCGCCCATTGCGCGGTGTGAGGGGTTTTATATTTCCAGTGATTGCGCGGTGTGGGGGGGGGGTCGATCTTTCCGGTGATTGCGCGGTGTGCGGGGCTTTATATTTCCGGTGATCGCGCGGTGTGAGGGGTTTTATATTTCCGGTGATTGCACGGTGTGAGGGGTTTTATATTTCCGGTGATTGCGCGGTGTGGGGGGTTTATATTTCCAGTGATTGCGCGGTGTGGGGGGGTCGATCTTTCCGGTGATTGCGCGGTGTGCGGGGCTTTATATTTCCGGTGATCGCGCGGTGTGAGGGGTTTTATATTTCCGGTGATTGCGCGGTGTGAGGGGTTTATATTTCCGGTGATTGCGTGCTGTGAGGGGTTTTATATTTCCAGTGATTGAGCGGTGTGGGGGGTTTATATTTCCGGTGATCGCGCGGTGTGAGGGGGTTTTATATTTCCGGTGATTGCGCGGTGTGAGGGGTTTTATAGTTCCAGTGATTGCGCGGTGTGGGGTGTTTTATATTTCCGGTGATTGCGCGGTGTGGGGGGGGGTTATATTTCCGGTGATTGCGCGGTGTGAGGGGTTTATATTTCCGGTGATTGCGCGGTGTGGGGGGGGGTTTTATATTTCCGGTGATTGCGCGGTGTGAGGGGTTTTATATTTCCGGTGATTGCGCGGTGTGAGGGGTTTTATATTTCCGGTGATTGCGCGGTGTGAGGGGCTTTATATTTCCGGTGATTGCGCGGTGTGAGGGGCTTTATATTTCCGGTGATTGCGCGGTGTGGGGTTTTATATTTCCGGTGATTGCGCGGTGTGGGGGGGGGTTTATATTTCCGGTGATTGCGCGGTGTGAGGGGTTTTATATTTCCGGTGATTGCGCGGTGTGAGGGGTTTTATATTTCCGGTGATTGCGCGGTGTGAGGGTTTTATATTTCCGGTGATTGCGCGGTGTGAGGGGTTTTATATTTCCGGTGATTGCCCGGTGTGAGGGTTTTATATTTCCGGTGATTGCGCGGTGTGAGGGGGTTTATATTTCCGGTGATTGCGCGGTTTTATATTTCCGGTGATTGCGCGGTGTGAGGGGTTTTATATTTCCGGTGATTGCGCGGTGTGAGGGGTTTATATTTCCGGTGATTGCCCGGTGTGAGGGTTTTATATTTCCGGTGATTGCGCGGTGTGAGGGGTTTTATATTTCCCGTGATTGCGCGGTGTGAGGGGTTTTATATTTCCGGTGATTGCGCGGTGTGAGGGGGTTTATATTTCCCGTGATTGCACGGTGTGAGGGGGTTTATATTTCCGGTGATTGCGCGGTGTGAGGGGTTTTATATTTCCGGTGATTGCGCGGTGTGAGGGGTTTTATATTTCCGGTGATTGCGCGGTGTGAGGGGTTTTATATTTCCCGTGATTGCGCGGTGTGAGGGGTTTTATATTTCCGGTGATTGCGCGGTGTGAGGGGGTTTATATTTCCCGTGATTGCGCGGTGTGAGGGGGTTTATATTTCCGGTGATTGCGCGGTGTGAGGGGTTTTATATTTCCGGTGATTGCGCGGTGTGAGGGGTTTTATATTTCCGGTGATTGCGCGGTGTGAGGGGTTTTATATTTCCGGTGACTGCGCGGTGTGAGGGGTTTATATTTCCGGTGATTGCGCGGTGTGAGGGGTTTTATATTTCCGGTGATTGCGCGGTGTGAGGGGTTTTATATTTCCGCCCATTGCGCGGTGTGAGGGGTTTTATATTTCCAGTGATTGCGCGGTGTGGGGGGGGGTCGATCTTTCCGGTGATTGCGCGGTGTGCGGGGCTTTATATTTCCGGTGATCGCGCGGTGTGAGGGGTTTTATATTTCCGGTGATTGCGCGGTGTGAGGGGTTTTATATTTCCGGTGATTGCGCGGTGTGGGGGGTTTATATTTCCAGTGATTGTGCGGTGTGGGGGGGGGGTCGATCTTTCCGGTGATTGCGCGGTGTGCGGGGCTTTATATTTCCGGTGATCGCGCGGTGTGAGGGGTTTTATATTTCCGGTGATTGCGCGGTGTGAGGGGTTTATATTTCCGGTGATTGCGTGCTGTGAGGGGTTTTATATTTCCAGTGATTGAGCGGTGTGGGGGGTTTATATTTCTGGTGATTGCGCGGTGTGAGGGGTTTATATTTCCGGTGATTGTGCGGTGTGAGGGGTTTATATTTCCGGTGATTGCGCGGTGTGAGGGGTTTTATATTTCCGGTGATTGCGCGGTGTGAGGGGGGTTTATATTTCCGGTGATTGCGCGGTGTGAGGGGTTTTATATTTCCGGTGATTGCGCGGTGTGAGGGGTTTTATATTTCCGGTGATTGCGCGGTGTGAGGGGTTTTATATTTCCGGTGATTGCGCAGTGTGAGGGGTTTTATATTTCCGGTGATTGCGCGGGGTGATGGTTTTATATTTCCAGTGATTGCGCAGTGTGGGGGGTTTTATATTTCCGGTGATTGCGCGGTGTGAGGGGCTTTATATTTCCGGTGATTGCGCGGTGTGAGGGGCTTTATATTTCCGGTGATTGCGCGGTGTGAGGGGTTTTATATTTCCGGTGATTGCGCGGTGTGAGGGGGTTTATATTTCCGGTGATTGCGCGGTGTGAGGGGTTTTATATTTCCGGTGATTGCGCGGTGTGAGGGGTTTTATATTTCCGGTGATTGCGCGGTGTGAGGGGTTTTATATTTCCGGTGATTGCGCAGTGTGAGGGGTTTTATATTTCCGGTGATTGCGCGGGGTGATGGTTTTATATTTCCAGTGATTGCGCAGTGTGGGAGGTTTTATATTTCCGGTGATTGCGCGGTGTGAGGGGCTTTATATTTCCGGTGATTGCGCGGTGTGAGGGGCTTTATATTTCCGGTGATTGCGCGGTGTGAGGGGTTTTATATTTCCGGTGATTGCGCGGTGTGAGGGGGTTTATATTTCCGGTGATTGCGCGGTGTGAGGGGCTTTATATTTCCGGTGATTGCGCGGTGTGAGGGGTTTTATATTTCCGGTGATTGCGCGGTGTGAGGGGGTTTATATTTCCGGTGATTGCGCGGTGTGAGGGGTTTTATATTTCTGGTGATTGCGCGGTGTGAGGGGTTTTATATTTCCGGTGATTGCGCGGTGTGAGGGGTTTTATATTTCCGGTGATTGCGAGGTGTGGGGGGGTTTTATATTTCCGGTGATTGCGCGGTGTGAGGGGGTTTATATTTCCGGTGATTGCGCAGTGTGAGGGGTTTTATATTTCCGGTGATTGCGCGGGGTGATGGTTTTATATTTCCAGTGATTGCGCAGTGTGGGGGGTTTTATATTTCCGGTGATTGCGCGGTGTGAGGGGCTTTATATTTCCGGTGATTGCGCGGTGTGAGGGGCTTTATATTTCCGGTGATTGCGCGGTGTGGGGTTTTATATTTCCGGTGATTGCGCGGTGTGGGGGGGGTTTTATATTTCCAGTGATTGCGCGGTGTGGGGGGGGGGGTCGATCTTTCCGGTGATTGCGCGGTGTGCGGGGCTTTATATTTCCGGTGATTGCGCGGTGTGAGGGGTTTTATATTTCCGGTGATTGCGCGGTGTGAGGGGTTTTATATTTCCGGTGATTGCGCGGTGTGAGGGGTTTTATATTTCCGGTGATTGCGCGGTGTGAGGGGTTTTATATTTCCCGTGATTGCGCGGTGTGAGGGGTTTTATATTTCCGGTGATTGCGCGGTGTGAGGGGGTTTATATTTCCCGTGATTGCGCGGTGTGAGGGGGTTTATATTTCCGGTGATTGCGCGGTGTGAGGGGTTTTATATTTCCGGTGATTGCGCGCTGTGAGGGGTTTTATATTTCCGGTGATTGCGCGGTGTGAGGGGTTTTATATTTCCGGTGACTGCGCGGTGTGAGGGGTTTATATTTCCGGTGATTGCGCGGTGTGAGGGGTTTTATATTTCCGGTGATTGCGCGGTGTGAGGGGTTTTATATTTCCGCCCATTGCGCGGTGTGAGGGGTTTTATATTTCCAGTGATTGCGCGGTGTGGGGGGGGGGGTCGATCTTTCCGGTGATTGCGCGGTGTGCGGGGCTTTATATTTCCGGTGATCGCGCGGTGTGAGGGGTTTTATATTTCCGGTGATTGCGCGGTGTGAGGGGTTTTATATTTCCGGTGATTGCGCGGTGTGGGGGGTTTATATTTCCAGTGATTGCGCGGTGTGGGGGGGGGTCGATCTTTCCGGTGATTGCGCGGTGTGCGGGGCTTTATATTTCCGGTGATCGCGCGGTGTGAGGGGTTTTATATTTCCGGTGATTGCGCGGTGTGAGGGGTTTATATTTCCGGTGATTGCGTGCTGTGAGGGGTTTTATATTTCCAGTGATTGAGCGGTGTGGGGGGTTTATATTTCCGGTGATCGCGCGGTGTGAGGGGGTTTTATATTTCCGGTGATTGCGCGGTGTGAGGGGTTTTATATTTCCAGTGATTGCGCGGTGTGGGGTGTTTTATATTTCCGGTGATTGCGCGGTGTGGGGGGGGGGGTTATATTTCCGGTGATTGCGCGGTGTGAGGGGTTTATATTTCCGGTGATTGCGCGGTGTGAGGGGTTTATATTTCCGGTGATTGCGCGGTGTGGGGGGGGGGGTTTATATTTCCGGTGATTGCGCGGTGTGAGGGGTTTTATATTTCCGGTGATTGCGCGGTGTGAGGGGTTTTATATTTCCGGTGATTGCGCGGTGTGAGGGGTTTTATATTTCAGGTGATTGCTCGGTGTGAGGGGGTTTATATTTCCGGTGATTGCGCGGTGTGAGAGGGTTTATATTTCCGGTGATTGCGCGGTGTGAGAGGGTTTATATTTCCGGTGATTGCGCGGTGTGAGGGGGTTTATATTTCCGGTGATTGCGCGGTGTGGAGGATTTTATATTTCCGGTGATTGCGCGGTGTGAGGGGTTTTATATTTCCGGTGATTGCGCGGTGTGAGGGGTTTTATATTTCCGGTGATTGCGCGGTGTGAGGGGTTTTATATTTCCGGTGATTGCGCGGTGTGGGGGGTTTTATATTTCTGGTGATTGCGCGGTGTGAGGGGTTTATATTTCCGGTGATTGTGCGGTGTGAGGGGTATATATCTCCGGTGATTGCGCGGTGTGAGGGGTTTTATATTTCCGGTGATTGCGCGGTGTGAGGGGGTTTATATTTCCGGTGATTGCGCGGTGTGAGGGGTTTTATATTTCCGGTGATTGCGCGTTGTGAGTGGTTTATATTTCCGGTGATTGCGCGGTGTGAGGGGTTTTATATTTCCGGTGATTGCGCGGTGTGAGGGGTTTTATATTTCCAGTGATTGCGCGGTGTGGGGGGTTTTATATTTCCAGTGATTGCGCGGTGTGGGGGGTTTTATATTTCCGGTGATTGCGCGGTGTGGGGGGTTTATATTTCCGGTGATTGCGCGGTGTGAGGGGTTTTATATTTCCGGTGATTGCGCGGTGTGAGGGGTTTTATATTTCCGGTGATTGCGCGGTGTGAGGGGTTTTATATTTCCGGTGATTGCGTGGTGTGAGGGGGGTTTATATTTCCGGTGATTGCGCGGTGTGAGGGGGTTATATTTCCGGTGATTGCGCGGTGTGAGGGGGTTATATTTCCGGTGATTGTGCGGTGTGAGGGGGTTTATACTTCCGGTGATTGCGCGGTGTGAGGGGTTTTATATTTCCGGTGATTGCGCGGTGTGGGGGGGTTTATATTTCCGGTGATTGCGCGGTGTGAGGGGTTTTATATTTCCGGTGATTGCGCGGTGTGAGGGTTTTATATTTCCGGTGATTGCGCGGTGTGAGGGTTTTATATTTCCGGTGATTGCGCGGTGTGGGGGGGTTTATATTTCCGGTGATTGCGCGGTGTGAGGGGTTTTATATTTCCGGTGATTGCGCGGTGTGAGGGGTTTTATATTTCCGGTGATTGCGCGGTGTGAGGGGTTTTATATTTCCGGTGATTGCGCGGTGTGAGGGGTTTTATATTTCCGGTGATTGCGTGGTGTGAGGGGGGTTTATATTTCCGGTGATTGCGCGGTGTGAGGGGGTTATATTTCCGGTGATTGCACGGTGTGGGGGGGTTATATTTCCGGTGATTGCGCGGTGTGAGGGGTTTTATATTTCCGGTGATTGCGCGGTGTGGGGGGGGGGTTATATTTCCGGTGATTGCGCGGTGTGAGGGGTTTTATATTTCCGGTGATTGCGCGGTGTGAGGGGTTTTATATTTCTGGTGATTGCGCGGTGTGAGGGGTTTTATATTTCCGGTGATTGCGCGGTGTGAGGGGTTTATATTTCCTGTGATTGCGCGGGGTGGGGGGTTTTATATTTCCGGTGATTGCGCGGTGTGAGGGGGTTTATATTTCCGGTGATTGCGCGGTGTGAGGGGGTTTATATTTCCGGTGATTGCGCGGTGTGAGGGGTTTTATATTTCCGGTGATTGCGCGGTGTGAGGGGTTTATATTTCCTGTGATTGCGCGGGGTGGGGGGTTTTATATTTCCGGTGATTGCGCGGTGTGAGGGGGTTTATATTTCCGGTGATTGCGCGGTGTGAGGGGTTTTATATTTCCGGTGATTGCGCGGTGTGAGGGGGTTTATATTTCCGGTGATTGCGCGGTGTGGGGGGTTTTATATTTCCGGTGATTGCGCGGTGTGAGGGGTTTTATATTTCCGGTGATTGCGCGGTGTGAGGGGTTTATATTTCCGGTGATTGCGCGGTGTGTGTGAGGGGTTTTATATTTCCGGTGATTGCGCGGTGTGAGGGGTTTTATATTTCCGGTGATTGCGCGGTGTGAGGGGTTTTGTATTTCTGGTGATTGCGCGGTGTGAGGGGTTTATATTTCCGGTGATTGCGCGGTGTGAGGGGGTTTATATTTCCGGTGATTGCGCGGTGTGAGGGGTTTTATATTTCCGGTGATTGCGCAGTGTGAGGGGTTTTAGATTTCCGGTGATTGCGCGGTGTGAGGGGTTTTATATTTCCGGTGATTGCGCGGTGTGGGGGGTTTATATTTCTGGTGATTGCGCGGTGTGAGGGGTTTTATATTTCCTGTGATTGCGCGGTGTGAGGGGTTTATATTTCCGGTGATTGCGCGGTGTGAGGGGGTTTATATTTCCGGTGATTGCGCGGTGTGAGGGGTTTTATATTTCCGGTGATTGCGCGGTGTGAGGGTTTTATATTTCCGGTGATTGCGCGGTGTGAGGGGTTTTATATTTCCGGTGATTGCGCGGTGTGAGGGGTGTTATATTTCCGGTGATTGCGCGGTGTGAGGGGTTTTATATTTGCGGTGATTGCGCGGTGTGAGGGTTTTATATTTCCGGTGATTGCGCAGTGTGAGGGGTTTATATTTCCGGTGATTGCGCGGTGTGGAGGGGTTTATATTTCCGGTGATTGCGCGGTGTGAGGGGGTTTTATATTTCCGGTGATTGCGCGGCGTGAGGGGGTTTTATATTTCCGGTGATTGCGCGGCGTGAGGGGTTTTATATTTCCGGTGATTGCGCGGTGTGAGGGGGTTTTATATTTCCGGTTATTGCGCGGTGTGAGGGGGTTTTATATTTCCGGTGATTGCGCGGTGTGAGGGGGTTTATATTTCCGGTGATTGCGCGGTGTGGGGGTTTTATATTTCCGGTGATTGCGCGGTGTGGGGGGTTTATATTTCCGGTGATTGCGCGGTGTGGGGGGGTTTTATATTTCCGGTGATTGCGCGGTGTGGGGGGGTTTTATATTTCCGGTGATTGCGCGGTGTGAGGGGTTTATATTTCCGGTGATTGCGCGGTGTGAGGGGTTTATATTTCCGGTGATTGCGCGGTGTGGAGGGGTTTATATTTCCGGTGATTGCGCGGTGTGAGGGGTTTTATATTTCCGGTGATTGCGCGGTGTGAGGGGTTTTATATTTCCGGTGATTGCGCGGTGTGAGGGGTTTATATTTCCGGTGATTGCGCGGTGTGGGGGGTTTTATATTTCCGATGATTGCACGGTGTGAGGGGTTTTATATTTCCGGTGATTGCGCGGTGTGAGGGGTTTTATATTTCCGGTGATTGCGCGGTGTGAGGGGTTTATATTTCCGGTGATTGCGCGGTGTGAGGGGTTTTATATTTCCGGTGATTGCGCGGTGTGAGGGGTTTATATTTCCGGTGATTGCGCGGTGTGAGGGGTTTATATTTCCGGTTATTGCGCGGTGTGATATTTCCGGTGATTGCGCGGTGTGAGGGGGTTTATATTTCCGGTGATTGCGCGGTGTGGGGGGTTTTATATTTCCGTTGATTGCGCGGTGTGAGGGGTTTTATATCTCCGGTGATTGCGCGGTGTGAGGGGTTTATATTTCCGTTGATTGCGCGGTGTGAGGGGTTTTATATCTCCGGTGATTGCGCGGTGTGAGGGGTTTATATTTCCGTTGATTGCGCGGTGTGGGGGGTTTTATATTTCCGGTGATTGCGCTGTGTGAGGGGTTTATATTTCCGGTGATTGCGCGGTGTGAGGGGTTTATATTTCCGGTGATTGCGCGGTGTGGGGGGGGGGTTTATATTTCCGGTGATTGCGCGGTGTGAGGGGTTTTATATTTCCGGTGATTGCGCGGTGTGGGGAGGGGGAGTTTATATTTCCGGTGATTGCGCGGTGTGAGGGGGTTTATATTTCCGGTGATTGCGCGGTGTGAGGGGGGGTTTATATTTCCGGTGATTGCGCGGTGTGAGGGGTTTATATTTCCGGTGATTGCGCGGTGTGAGGGGTTTTATATTTCCGGTGATTGCGCGGTGTGAGGGGTTTTATATTTCCTGTGATTGCGCGGTGTGGGGGGGTTTATATTTCCGGTGATTGCGTGGTGTGGGGGGTTTTATATTTCCGGTGATTGCGCGGTGTGAGGGGTTTTATATTTCCGGTGATTGCGCGGTGTGAGGGGGTTTTATATTTCCGGTGATTGCGCGGTGTGAGGGGTTTTATATTTCCGGTGATTGCGCGGTGTGAGGGGTTTTATATTTCCGGTGATTGCGTGGTGTGGGGGGTTTTATATTTCCGGTGATTGCGCGGTGTGAGGGGTTTTATATTTCCGGTGATTGCGCGGTGTGAGGGGTTTTATATTTCCGGTGATTGTGCGGTGTGTGGGGTTTATATTTCCGGTGATTGCGCGGTGTGAGGGGTTTTATATTTCCTGTGATTGCGCGGTGTGGGGGGTTTATATTTCCGGTGATTGCGCGGTGTGAGAGGTTTTATATTTCCGGTGATTGCGCGGTGTGGGGGGTTTATATTTCCAGTGATTGCGCGGTGTGAGGGGGTTTATATTTCCGGTGATTGCGCGGTGTGGGGGGTTTATATTTCCGGTGATTGCGCGGTGTGAGGGGTTTATATTTCCAGTGATTGCGTGGTGTGGGGGGTTTATATTTCCGGTGATTGCGCGGTGTGGGGGGTTTATATTTCCGGTGATTGCGCGGTGTGAGGGGTTTTGTGAGTGACATTTTGGGGACTTTTTATTCCACATGTTGGAGAATCGCGGAGACCATAAACAGCGACGTTCACATGTGAATTATTTCTGCCGGTTATAACTTGATCTATTAATAATTTGGACACAACGGATGCGGCGATTACGTTACTTATTTTTAATTCTTACATCATTTTTTTGTGAAAAAAAAAAACAACTAAAAAACATATTACAATGTATTACTATGGTAACCGGTCGGCATCGCGCAGTTTCTTCGGAGGACAGAGGAAGCGGCTATTTCTAACTGATCAGATGCCGCGGTCGCTATTAATCACGGCATCTGAGGGGTTAAACGTCCGGGATTGCGCTGTCTCTGATCTTGGCGGTCTTGGCGGCGGTCAGAAGTCGTGTACGGTGCCGGCTCCGCTCCTTCTAGTGTGACGCCGTATGTCCAACATAATACTATAGATCTGATGTCACCAAGGGGTTAAACCTCCTGTATTTCATATTTACAGCACTAATAATAAATAATAATAATCACCAGCACTGTGCCAGACAAAAACGCACCAAAACCGCAAAGAAACGACCTCATGTAACCTTACCTTACTACTGCATCATGGGAAATCTCCTGACTGATAACAGAGAGAACACTAAGAAAACAGCGGTGACCGGAAGTCATGTACACCCTACAAGTGCTGCTTTACCTCATACGCGACAACAGCTGAAGGACCTGTGATGACGTCACCACCATGTGACCGGGGAGGGACGCCCCTCATGTCACGTGATCATCCCCTTTCCACAGCGCATGAGTACCACTCCCTCAGAGATCTGCGCCTGATGTCACGTGATCATCATCACAGGTCATCCGTCCATCGCTTATTAGTCACATTTTAACAGCTCCTCCCCCTGATACCGCGGTCACGTGCTTTTAATATCAAAGGTCCTTCATACACCACGCCCCCTCTCCTCTGATAAGCTCCGCCCCTCCTCCTTGGTCACGTGGTAGTAACGTCATCTCAGGTCCTTTCGCTATTTCGGTGTATTAGAAAGAGAGCAGCGCTGGTCGGGTGTTCTCTCTGTTATCTGTAACCCCTGTAGCTCCTCCCCCTGATACCGCGGTCACGTGCTTTTAATATCAAATGTCCTTTATCCACCACGCCTCCTCTCTCCTCTGATAAGCTCCGCCCCTCCTCCTTGGTCACGTGGTAGTGACGTCTTCTCAGGTCCTTCAGCTATTTCCGTGTATGAGGTAGGGAGCAGCGCTGGTCGGGTGTTCTCTCTGTTATCAGTCCCCTCTGTATGAGTGTGTATACAGAGAGCTGTCAATCATTGAATGACCCCGCCCACTGGACTCCTAGCCGGGATTTGACCCCTTCAGTGCCGGCCTCTTTGGGGTAAGTTGTTATTTCTGGTCTTTGTAGTGGTCGGATGTTTTGTGGGACGAGTCGTATTTTGTAATGACATAATATTCGGGACATACAACTTATTCACTGACTTTTATACATTTCTTGTTAATGACGTTCACCGTGCGGTTTAAGGGAATGTTCACACGTAGCGAATACGACCCACAACACGCAAGGAAATCCCCCCGAATATTCACCCCAAATGGTGGGCGTATAATCCTCCCGAATATCTACTCCAGAAATACAACAAGGCCGATCCTCACCTCTCCCAGCGTTACCATAGCAACACGTCCCTGCTCTTCCGGCCGTGTCCAGGTGACCCCTATAATGACATGTGACCTCTCCGGCCTGTGATTGGCTGCAGGGGTCACATGACGCCTTCTTTCTATACATGTGTAACCTGCAGCGTTGCTGTGAACACGCGGTGGAGCCGCAGAGGATTCTGGGAACAATGGCGTTTGTTGCGGAACTTGACTTTCTCATTGAACTTAATGGGGAAATTCTGCAACAAATGCGCAGCGAATCCGCGGTATAAATCCGATATCCTGCGTGTCTATAATCCGCACCGCAGGTTAACCCCTTCACCACCAGGCCAGGTTCTGTTTCAGTTTTTCCCTCTCCGTCTTCTCAGATCTATAACTTCTGTGTATTTCTGTCAGTTCCGCGGTGCGAGGATTAGATTCTGCGGGACGAGTTGTAGATTTTCAGGGCGTCGTATAAAGTATCACATAATGTCACTGCAACTGCAAAACTTCTATGTGAGGGAAATGGGGAAAATCTGAGATTCCTCCAATGTTTTTCGGTCTTATTTTTACGGCGATCACTGTGTTGTAAAAGCGTCCACGTAACATTATTCCGCAGGACCGTGCGGTTACCGTGATAACAAATTTCTAGAGTTTTTCATGATGTGCGACATTTACAAAAAAACATTTTGGTTTCATTTTCTTTTTTTTTTTCTGTTGCCAGATTCTCATAGTTGCCAACAGTCCTGGATTTACAGAGACAGTCCCGGCAAATTACTGTACTGGACGTGTCCCGGCCATATACAATTGTATCTGCATCCTCATGACACCGATACAGTTAAATACTATGGTGGAGCAGGAAACTATCCGCTCCCTGCTCTGCCATTCACTCCTTCTGGGGTGGAATCCCCGGCCAGAGCGTCGGCATCACGCTGGCTGGGCATTCTACTCTTATAGGGAGGGCTGTGTGTGTCACTATCTACAGGGGGCTGTGTGTGTCACTATCTACAGGGGGCAGTGTGTGTCACTATCTACAGGAGGGCTGTGTGTGTCACTATCTACAGGAGGGCTGTGTGTGTCACTATCTACAGGGGGCAGTGTGTGTCACTATCTACAGGGGGCAGTGTGTGTCACTATCTACAGGGGGCAGTGTGTGGCACTATCTACAGGAGGGCTGTGTGTGGCGCTACGTACAGTGGAGTATGTATGGCACTATCTACAGGGGGTTGTGTGTGTGGCGCTCTGCAGGGGGGGTGTGGCGCTCTCTAAAGGGGGTGGTGTGGCGTTATCTACAGGGAGTAGTGTTTGTGCCACAATCTACAGGGGGAGTGTGTGGCACTATCTACAGGGGGAGTGTGTGGTAATATCTACAGGGAGCAGTGTGTGGCACTATCTACAGGGGGAGTGTGTGGTAATATCTACAGGGGGAGTGTGTGGCACTATCTACAGGGGGAGTGTGTGGCACTCTCTAAAGGGGGTGGTGTGGCGTTATCTACAGGGAGTAGTGTTTGTGGCACTATCTACAGGGGGAGTGTGTGGCACTATCTACAGGGGGAGTGTGTGGCACTATCTACAGGGGGCTGTTTTACATAGTTACATAGTTTGTACGGTTGAAAAAAGACACATGTCCATCAAGTTCAACCAAGGGATGGGAAAAGGGAAGGAAAAATTTCTACACATAGGAGCTAATATTTTTTTGTTCTAGGAAATTATCTAACCCTTTTTTGCAGCATCTCCTGTCCCTGCTGTGACGGCTCCTGCGGTGTCTACTGTCCCTGCTGTGACGGCTCCTGCGGTAGACTATTCCATAGATTCACAGTTCTCACTGTAAAGAAGGCTTGTCGCCTCTGCAGGTTGAACCTTTTTTTCTCCAGACGGAGGGAGTGCCCCCTTGTTTTTTGAGGGGGTTTTACATGGAACAGGATTTCACCATATTTTTTGTATGTGCCATTCATATATTTATATAAGTTAATCATGTCCCCCCTTAGTCGTCGTTTTTCAAGGCTAAATAGGTTTAATTCTTTTAATCTTTCCTCATAACTTAGATTCTCCATGCCCCTAATTAGCTTCGTTGCTCTTCTTTGTATTTTTTCCAACTCCAGGGCATCCTTTCTATGAACTGGAGCCCAGAACTGAACTGCATATTCTAGATGAGGCCTCACTAATGCTTTGTAAAGTGGTAATATTACATCCCTGTCCCGCGAGTCCATGCCTCTTTTAATACACGACAATATCCTGCTGGCCTTTGAAGCAGCTGATTGACACTGCATGCTGTTATTGAGTTTATGATCTACAAGTACACCCAGATCCTTCTCAACAATTGACTCTCCCAGTGTAGCGCCCCCTAGGACATATGATGCATGCAGGTTGTTGGTACCCAGATGCATAACTTTACATTTATCTACATTAAACTTCATCTGCCAAGTGGACGCCCAAACACTTAGTTTGTTTAAATCCACCTGTAATTCATGAACATCTTCCATAGTCTGAACTATATTACATAGCTTGGTGTCATCTGCAAAAATAGAAATAGTGCTATTAATCCCATCCTCTATATCATTAATAAATAAGTTGAATAATAGTGGTCCCAGCACTGAACCCTGGGGTACACCACTTATAACCGGTGACCATTCAGAGAAGGAATCATTGACCACAACCCTCTGGATACGGTCCTTGAGCCAATTCTCAATCCAATTACAAACTATATTTTCTAAGCCTATAGTCCTTAATTTACCCATTAGACGTCTATGAGGGACCGAGTCAAATGCCTTTGCAAAGTCCAAAAACACTAAATCCACAGCGGCCCCTCTGTCTAGACTTCTGCTCACCTCTTCATAAAAACAGATTAGGTTAGTTTGACAACTTCTGTCCTTAGTAAAACCGTGCTGGCTGTCACTTATAATGCTATTTATTGTCACATAATCCTGTATATAGTCCCTCAATAGCCCCTCAAACATTTTCCCCACGATGGATGTTAAGCTTACTGGTCTATAATTACCCGGCGAAGACCTAGAGCCCTTATTGAAAATCGGCACCACATTTGCGCTGCGCCAGTCCCTTGGCACTATACCACTCATGAGAGACTCTATGAATATTATGACGAGGAGGACAGAAATAACTGAACTAAGGCCTCATGCACACGACCGTGTTTTTGCGGCCGCAATTCCCCCGAAAATCCACGGGAGAATTGCGGCCCCATTCTTTTCTATGGGGCCGTGCACACGACCGTAGTTTTTGCGGTCCGTGCACGGCCCGGGAGCCCGGACCGCAGAAAGAACGGGCATGTCTTATTACGGCCCGGTTCTGCGGTCCGGGCTCATTGAAAACAATGGCCGCGGCCATGTGCATGTGCGGGCGGCCTGCGGCTGACAGTCCGCTGACAGTCCGCAGCCGGCCGACCCGAAAATCACGGCCGTGCACACGGCTACGGTCGTGTGCATGAGGCCTAAGCTCTTTAAGAATTCTAGGGTGTAACCCATCTGGTCCCGGGGCCTTGTGCACATTTATTTTATTTAATTTAGCTTGGACCATCTCTACATTCATCCAATTCAGTATATCAACTGATATATTAACAGCACCGGCAGCGGCTACATCAGTTGCTCCTTCTTCTGTTGTATATACAGAGCTAAAGAACCCATTTAGTAACTCTGCCTTCTCTTGATCCCCTGTGATCAACTCCCCATTACCATTATCTAGGGGTCCTACATGTTCAGACCTTGGCTTTTTTGCATTTATATGCTTGAAGAATTTTTTAGGATTTGTTTTACTATCCTTGGCCACCTGCCTTTCATTTTGTATTTTTGCTGATTTTATTACATTTTTACAGATTTTATTAAGCTCTTTATATTTTACAAAGGCTACAGCTGTACCCTCAGATTTGTATTTTTTAAATGCCCTTTTTTTGTCATGTATTGCCCCTTTCACAGAAGGTGTAAGCCATGTGGGGTTTAATTTGAGTCGTTTATACTTGTTACCTATAGGAATACATTTTGCACTATAATTACCCAAAGTAGATTTGAAAATCTCCCATTTATCATTTGTTCCATTATTTGACATTAGTTCTTCCCAGTCTATATCCTGAATTTCAGTCCTCATCCTGGGGAAATTGGCTTTCCTAAAATTAAATGTTTTTGCCCTCCCAGCCTGCGTTTGTTTTTTACAGTATAGGTAAAATATAACTATATTGTGATCACTGTTACCGAGGTTTTCACGAACATTGACATTCCCAACAAGCTCTGCATTATTAGAAATGACCAGATCCAACAGAGCTTCACCTCTAGTCGGGTCTTCCACAAACTGGCCCATAAAATTTTCCTGCAACAGGTTGAGGAAATGTCTCCCCTTTGCAGTTGAAGCTGAACCATGACACCAATTAATATCCCGGTAATTAAAATCTCCCATTATCACTACAGTGCCCGCCTGTGCAGCCCGCTCCATCTGTTTATATAGCTGACCTTCCATCTCCTCAGTTATATTGGGGGTCTATAGATTACACCAAAAGTAATTTTTTCAGTGTTTACCTCCCTTTCTAGTTCCACCCACAAGGTTTCAACCTCCTCACAGTATTCACCCACTATTGTCTCTTTCAGACTCGCCTTCATATCGCTTCTCACATACAGACATACACCACCACCTTTCCTATTTGTCCTGTCTTTCCGAAAAAGTGTAAAACCCTGTAGATTTACAGCCCAGTCATGTGAAGAGTCTAGCCATGTTTCAGCAACACCAACTATATCTATATTTTCTTCCAGTATTAAGGCCTCCAGCTCCCCCATTTTGCTTGCTAGACTTCTGGCATTTGTGAACATACACTTTAACTTGCCTTTAAATGTTTCACTTTCACTATCAGAAATGTGATTATTTGACATTTAGGCCTTTTTTATTTTCACTGCTGTTTTGTAACGAAAGGATCTCCTTATCTTGTTGTCTAGTCCTCTCCTCACCGTCTGTTTCTCCCCCCACCAATATAGTCTGACCCCTCTCTAACCTAACTACCCCTTTATTTTCTACATTGGCCTCCCTCCTCAGTCCTAGTTTAAAGAGGCTCTGTCACCAGATTTTGCAACCCCTATCTGCTATTGCAGCAGATCGGCGCTGCAATGTAGATTACAGTAACGTTTTTATTTTTAAAAAACGAGCATTTTTGGCCAAGTTATGACCATTTTCGTATTTATGCAAATGAGGCTTGCAAAAGTACAAGTGGGTGTGTTTACAGTAAAAGTCCAAGTGGGCGTGTATTAGGTGCGTACATCGGGGCGTTTTTACTTCTTTTACTAGCTGGGCGTTCTGATGAGAAGTATCATCCACTTCTCTTCACAACGCCCAGCTTCTGGCAGTGCAGACACAGCCGTGTTCTCCAGAGATCACGCTGTGTCGTCACTCACAGGTCCTGCATCGTGTCGGACGAGCGAGGACACATCGGCACCAGAGGATACAGATGATTCTGCAGCAGCATCGGCGTTTGCAGGTAAGTCGATGTAGCTACTTACCTGCAAACGCTGATGCAGAATCAACTGTAGCCTCTGGTGTCGATGTGGCCGACACGATGCAGGACCTGTGAGTGACGTCACAGATCTGCACTGCCAGAAGCTGGGCGTTGTGAAGAGAAGTGGATGATACTTCTCATCAGAACGCCCAGCTAGTAAAATTAGTAAACACGCCCCGATGTACGCACATAATACACGCCCAGTTGTACTTTTACTTTTCAACACGCCCAGTTGTACTTTTGCAAGCCTCATTTGCATAAATACGAAAATGGTCATAACTTGGCCAAAAATTCTCGTTTTTAAAAAATAAAAACGTTACTGTAATCTACATTGCAGCGCCGATCTGCTGCAATAGCAGATAGGGGCTGCAAAATCTGGTGACAGAGCCTCTTTAAATACTCTGCCACCCCAGCTAGAATTCTCTCCCCCAGAACAACGGACCCCCTTCCATTTAGGTGCAAATCATCTTCAGAATACAGTTAGTACCCCAATGAAAAGTCAGCCCAGTGCTTTAGGAACCCAAAGCCTTCTCCTCTACACCAAGACTTAAGCCATGCATTTAACTCCCTGAGCTCCCGCTGTCTTTCCTGTGATGCGCATGGCACAGGCAGTATTCCTGAGAATACTACTTTGGAGGTCCTTCCCTTCAGCTTGTAGCCTAGTTCTTTAAAATTATTCTTAAGGCTCCTCCATCTACCATTTATTCTGTCGTTGGTACCGACATGGACCACAACAGCTGGATCATCACCAGCCCCTCCCAGCAATTTGTCCACCCGTTCCACCACATGCCGAACCCTGGCACCAGGGAGACAACAAACCATTCGGTTGAGACGGTCTTGGCGACAAATTATTCTATCCGTCTTCCTGATTTATAGAATCCCCTACAACTATCATTTGTCTTGCCTTACCTGCATTACCATCCCGCCGACTACTAGCTGGGCTGTTCTCCCGGCTGTTAGGGAGATCAGTATCCACTAGGGCTGCCATTTCTGAGACTGACACCCTCGCATCATCACCCAACTTGGCAATTTTGCTTGGAATGTCAGAAACCGGATTGGCCTTCCTTTTCTTTGACCCCTTTCTACTGCCCCTAACTACATTAACCCAGTTACTTACCTGATCCTGCTCACCCATGTCTTCACCCTCCAGTTCTAACCCACTAACTGCATGCTCCGTGAGCAGCAAGCTCAGCTCAAGATTGTCTATCGCCCTCAGTGTTGCATTCTGCTCCTCCAGATCTCTAATGCGAGCTTCCCCGTAACCAACATGCTCACATCTGCCACAGAGGTATTCACCCTGGAACTCCGGCTCCAGTCGTGTATACATATGACAAACTGTGCACTGAAGAAAAGCTCCAATCTTGCTATCCATTATCCAAATTACAACAAAACAGTGAAAAATTGTCAAAGTAAAAGAAAAGAAGAGTACTTACTGGGGCTTCAACTCCTCTTTTCGAACTCCTCTTTTCGAACTCCACTTAGATCACAAGCCACATAAACCACCAAGCTCAGAAAGAGCAAGCTCAAAATGAGGTCTGCTGACTAATTTATACCACATGTGTCCAGTTAACCTTTTCCCCCTAGTCAGCTGGTCATCTGGAACGAATCTGCAAGGGATAAAAAAAACGGTTTTAAATTGTGTGAGTTTTTGCTATCTTCTATTTGATGGCTCTATCTAAAGGATGTGTGTGTGGCATTATCTACAGTGCGGTGTGTGTCGCTATCTGCAGGGCAATGTGTGTCGCTATCTACAGGGGTGTTTGCGTGGCACAGGTGGTTGTGTGTGCGGCACTATCTACGGGGGTTTTGTGTGGCGCTAACTACAGGGGTGTGTGTGGCACTCTGCAGGGGTGTGTGGTATTATCTATAGGAATTTGTGGCACTATCTACAGGGGATTTTGTGTGTGGCGCTATCTAAAGGGGGTGGTGTGGCGTTATCTACAGTGGGGTGTTCGGCGCTATCTATAGGGTGTGTATGTGTGTTTGGCACTATCTTCAGGGGGAGTGTGTGGCACCATCTACAGTGGGGTGTGCGACACTATGGAGGTCTGTATGCTTGGCACCATTTACAGGGGGTGTGTGTGGCACTATTTACAGGGGAGTGTGTGGCACTATCTACAGAGGGGTGTGTGTGTGTGTATCTACAGTGGGGTGTTCGGCGCTATCTACAGGAGGGTGTGTGCGTGGCCTGTCTAAAAGGCGGTGTGTGGCATTATCTACAGTGGGGTGTGCGGCGCTATCTACAGGGGTGTGTGTGGCACTATCTACGGAGGGCTGTCTATCTACAGGGGGGGTGTGGCACTATCTACAGGGTGTGAGTTTGGCATTATCTACAGGGGTGTGTGTATGTGTTCGGCACTATCTACAGTGGGGGGTGTGTGGCACCATGGACAGGGGGTTGTGTGTGGCACTATGTACAGGGAGTTGTGTGTGGCACTATGTACAGGGGGTTGTGTGTGGTAATATCTACAGGGGGTTGTGGCGCTATCTACAGGAAACAGTGAGTGGCGCTATTTACAAGGGGCACTCAGTGTGGCACTCAGTGTGGCACTATCTACGCTGGTTTTTACGCTGTCAGTAGTGGTCAGCACATATAGTGATAAAGTGAGACATCACCTGCCTCTAAACAACCACATACCCAGAGAGAGATACCGGCCACCATAATGGTTGTCAGCCAAACTAGTGCAGAATATTTTGTCTGTTTATTAATATGGAGAAATTCTGGGAAGCCACGCCCCATAACCCACATCCACCAGATAAGTCATGCCCATAAGCCACACCCACCAAAGAAGCCACACCCGAAGTGTCCCTGGGGAAAAAAATGTTGGCAAATATGTATACAGAGCCAGAACTTTTTTATTTTTCCGTGGATGGAGCGGAGTGAGGGCTTATTTTTTGTAGGACGAGTTGGAATTTTTTGATCACTTTTTAAGACTTTTTTTTTTTTTGCGCTTCTAGTGTTTTGTTTTTGTTTTTTCTTGCATCGTTCACCGTTCGGGTAAATAACCTTTTATTATAATCATTATGTTTATGGATGCGGTGATACCAGTTATATTTATTTTTGTGTTCTTTACGTTCCTTTAACCCCTTCCCGCCCAATCACGTACAGTTACGTGATTAAAACTGGTGTCTTACCGCCTTTTCACGTAACTGTACGTGACGGAGATGAAGCTGGCTCAGGAGCCGAGCCAGCGACATCACCGCCGGGTGACAGCTGTATGTTACAGCTGTCACACTGAGGTATCGGCCAGGACCGGAGCTAGCATCCGATCCGGCCGATTAACCCCTCACATGCTGCGTTCAATAGAGATCGCAGCATGTGAGGAGTTTATAGCCACTGGCACCCAAGAAACGTGATCGCTGGGTTGCCGGTGGCTGCAAAGGCGATCGGAGGGCTAATACTTACTTCCCGGTCTGCCAGTAATGGAATCCTCCTATGCCCCGTCGTCGGCGGGCCCAGGAGGCTTCCGGTACCATCGGCAAGATGGCGCCGGCTCAGCTTCCGGCTCAGAAGCTGAGCCAGCGTCATCAGCAGTGGGTGTCCGCTGTATGTTACAGCGAACACCCCGATCTATCGCCAGGAACCGGAGCTAGCTCCGATTCCTGGCATTAACCCCTTCGATGCAGCGATCCATTGTGATCGCTGCATCCTAGAGGTTTGTAGCAAATCGGCAGCCTTGCCACGCGATGGCAAGGCTGGCGACTGCTACTATGGCAACAGGAGCCCTAACAATGGACTCCTGTCTGCCATTACGTAAGCTGATTAGGCACCGCCCAGAGGCGGAGCCTGATCGGCTTGCTGTCAGTGAACAACTGACAGTTCCAATACATTTCACTACATAGGTAGTGCAATGTATTAGAACATCAAACAAACAGTTGGACCTTCAAGTCCCCTAGTGGGACTAAAGAAAAGTGTAAAAAAAGTAAAAATAAAGTTGTAAAACATACAATAAAAGTTTCAAGTAATAAAATAAAACACAATCGCCCTTTTTCCCTTATCAAGTCATTTATTATTGAAAAAAATAATAAAGCCATACATATTTGGTATCGCTGCGACCGTAACGACCTAAACTATAAAAATATTATGTTATTTATCCAGCGCAGTGAACGCCGTAAAAAAACAACCCTCAAAAACACTGCCATAATTACTGTTTTTTTTGGTCACTGTCTTCCAAAAATTGAAATAAAAAGTGATCAAAAAGTCGCATGTATCCAAAAATGGTATCTATACCTCGTCTCGCAAAAAACAAACCCTCACACAGCTCCATCGACAAAAAAATTGAAAAGTTATGGCTCTCACAACTTGGCGACAGAAAAAATTCATTCTCTTTCCAAAAGTAATTTTATTGTGCAAAAAGTTATAAAAAAGTTCTATAAATTAGGTATCGCTGGAATCGTACTGACCCGCAGAATAAAATGTAACATGTAATTTATAACGCATGGTGAACGTTGTATATTAAAAAAAATAACTAAAAAACGATGGCAGAATTGCTGTTTTTTTGTCACCTTGCCTCCCAAAAAAAGGATAACAAGTGATCAAAAAGTTGCATGTACCCCAATATGGTACCAATAAAATCTACAGCTCATACCACTACGTCTATGAAAAAATTAAATAAGTTAAGGCTCCAATAAGTCAGGAAAGAAAAATATCCAGTTTTGCCGGCCTGAGGGGAACATTTCTTCTGTTTCAAAAGGCGATGTATCAAGGCACTAAAATTAGGGAGGGTGCCTGTATTATACCAGGACAACACTTTCCCGGCACAATTCCCCATGCTGCAAAGGTGCAGAGTGTGGACCAAAAGGATAAGGAAGGACATTTATCAGTGCGACACCGGCCTGTGCAGAAAGGATCGATCACAGCGTAACACACATCTATGGATCATTTTATTCTTTTTTTTACCCCATTATTATACCACCTAACTATGCCCCTGATGTACTCTGCCGAGCTCACATGTACCCCCACATTATAAACGGAAACACCAGTGATACTCCAAACAAAACTATTACCAAGCAAATTCCACCCATCTGAGCCCTACAGTGTGCCCAAACAGCAGTTTACGTCCACATATATGGCATCGCCATACCCGGGAGAACCCTTTTAACAATTTTTGAGGTGTGTGTCCCCAGTGGCATAAGCTGAGCATGACATATTTGACAATGAATTGGCATATCTAGGGAAAAATTTTAATTTGTACCTTCGGCAGCGCAATCATTTATGGAAAAGACACGTGGGGTGAAAATTCTCACTACACCCCTTAATAAATGCCTTGAGGGGTGAAGTTTCCAAAATGGGGTCACTTCTCAGGGGTTTCTTTTATTTCACATCAAAGCCTCTGCAATTGTGAACCAATACTTTATATGTCGCCAAATTAGGCCTCAATTTTACATGGTACTCTTTCACTCCTGAGCCCTGTCGAATGTCCAGGCAAAAGCTTAGGGCCACACGTAGGGTGTTTCTAAAACCAGGAAACACCGCATAATAATTAGAGAGCTGTCTTGTTATGGTGGCACAAGCTGGGCACCACATATTGGCATATCTATGGAAAAAAATCCCATTTTCACTCTGCAACATCGAGTGCACACTAATTTCTGCAAAACACCTGTGGGGTTAACATGCTCACTACACCGCTAGGAGAATACCTTGAGGGTGTTGTTTCCAAAATGGGGTCACTTCTGAGGGGGAACCACTGTTTTGGTTCCACATGGACTTTGCAAATGCAACATAGCTACCAGACACCAAATGCAGCAAAATCTGTACACCAAAAGCAAATGGCGCACCTTCCCTTCTGAGCCCTGCCGTATGCCCAAACAGCAGTTTATGACCACGTGTGGGGTATTGCCGCACTCCAGAGAAGTTGCTTTACAAATGTTGGGGTTCTTTTTTTCCTTTATTTGTTGAGAAACGTAAAAATTTGGAGCTAAAGCTACGTCTTATTGAAGAAAAAGGATTTTTTTTATTTTCACTGCCCAATTCTAATAAAATCTATGAAACACCTGTGGGGTCAAAATGCTCACTACACCCCTAGATGGATTCCTCAAGGGGTGTAGTTTTCTCAATGGAGTCACTTTTTTTGGCGTTTTCACTGTTTTGGTCACTTAGGGGCTTTGCAAATGCGACATGGCCTCCGCAAACCATTCCTGCTAAATTTGAGCTCCAAAAGCCAAATAGCGCTCTTTCCATTCTAAGCCCTGCCGTGGGTCCAAACAGCCATTTATTACCACATGTGGGGTAATGTTTTACTCAGGAGAAATTGCTTTACAAATGTTGCAGTGCTTTTTCTCCTTTAGTCCTTGTGGAAATTAGAAAAAATTTGCTAAACTTACATTTTCTTTGAAAGAATGTAGACTTTAATTTTCACGGCCTACTTCCAATAATTTCTGCAAAAAACCTGCGGGGTCAAAATGCTCACTACACCTCTAGATAATTTCCTCAAGGTGTGTAGTTTCCCAAATGGGGTCACTTTTGGTGGATTTCCACTGTTTTGGCACCGAAAGAGCCCTACAAACCTGACATGGTGCCTAAAATCTTTTCTGATAAAAAGGAGGCCCAAAATCCACTATGTGCTCCTTTGCTGCTGAGGCCTGTGCTTCAGTCCATTACCACACTAGGGCCACATGTGGGATATTTCTAAAAACTGCAAAATCTGGCCAATAAATATTGAGTTGCATTTCTCTGGTAAAAACTTCTGTGTTACAGGAAAAAAAAGATTAAAAATGAATTTCTGCAAAAATAAAATGAAATTTGAAAATTTCACCTCTACGTTGATTTAATTCCTGTGAAACGTTTAAAGGGTTAAGAAACTTTCTAAATGCTGTTTTGAATACTTTGAGGGGTGAAGATTTTAAAATGGGGTGACTTTTTGGCCGTTTCTAATATATAAGGCCCTAAAAGCCGCTTCACAACTGAACTGGCCCCTGTAAAAATAGCCTTTTGAAATTTTCTTGGAAATGTGAGAAATTGCTGCTAAAGTTCTAAACCTTGTGACGTCATAGAAAAATAAAAGGACGTTCAAAAAACTATGGCAATCTAAAGTAGACATATGGGTGATGTTAATTAGCAACAATTTTGTGTGGTATCACTATCTGTCTTACAAGCAGATACATTTACATTTAGAAAAATGCTAATGTTTGCAATTTTTCACCAAATTTTGGAGTTTTTCACTGATAAAAATTGAATTTAGCGACCAAATTTTTCCACTATCATAAAGTCCAATGTCTCACGAGAAAACAATTTCAGAATCGCTTTGATAGGTAAAAGCATTCCGGAGTTATTACCACATAAAGTGAAATATGTCAGATTTTAAAAAATGGTCCTGAAGGGGTTAAAGACAAATTGGGAAAAGGTTTTATTTTATATTTAATATTTTGTAGAGAACTAAACGCTTTATTTGAATATTTTTAGCAAATTGTATTACTCCCCTGGGGGACGTGAACTAGTGATGATTAGATCGCTGGTACAATACACTGTAACACTAATGTATCGCAGTATATCGTGATTAAGATGAAGGGGTTAATAGGAGCAGAAATATGGCAGAACTTCATTACCCCCCAGGCTGCGATGACAACCATCCATACCCCGTGATCGTGTCGCGAGGGGCTGATGATCTGTCAGAGAGGACCCCCCCCCCCCTCTTTCTTTCTTACAGCTTAGATTCTGCAGTCGATATTGACCACGGCATCTAAGTAGTTAAATGCCCGGGGTCGGCGTTCCCTCAGGTCTCCGGCCTTTGCAGCAGGTGTCAGGTCTTCCCTATGTCATGTGAACAAGTCCTGAGCGGTAAATGTCCTGTGCAGGAAAGGGTTAAATGAGTAAAATACAAGTTTATACTGAATCTTATTCCACAAAACAATGTATTACTCTGCTCCGCTCCACCTGCGCTGTAATATGATGAAAAGAGATCACACTGCATGTTCCCTATATATAATGTCACCTCAGTTGCTGCAGAACCTCACACCTCATATCAAACACTGACTGCATAGTGTGCACCACGTCTTGTGAGATGTCAGCAATGTCTCCGCAGTATCCGCCATGTGTCAGGTTGTCCGGAGTCAGGTCTTCATTGTCTGGGGGGGAATTTCTTCATTTTACTCTTCTCACCTGAGAGATTTGCCATAAATGTCTGATATATGGGGGTCCCACCTCTATGTGGAGAACGGGGGTCCCCCAGCCCGCCTGGTGAGGTGATGACTACATCCAGGTGGAGAATGAATGGAGAGGTGACCACACATGTGCACGACTCTCTCCATTCACTTGTATAGGAGTTCCAGAAACAGCCGAGCACGGCCAGAGGTGGAGCCGCATCTATCAGACGTTTCTGGCATATCCTGGGGAGAAATGTCCGTGTTGGGAATACCCCTTTATTCCATGTGGTGACGGCTCTGAGAAGATGTTTCCCTCAATGATCAATAAGTGAGGTTCTGTATGTCACACATGATGTTGTCCACTGTATGATCTCCATCTTCTCCTTTCTTCATAAAGACGTCTGCAGTACTAGATCCTCCAGTTTTCTCATCTTCTCCCCCATAACGTTCCTTCTCCTGAATGACCCACCAAGGATGGACAAGGACAGGAATGAGATGAGCAGAAGAATATTAGACTTCACCTTGGAGATCATCTACCTGTTGAGCGGAGAGGTAAACTTTTCTACATTATAGAACAAGTCACACATAGGGAAGGGACAATACATAATAGGAAGAATCCGGTGTCCTGTATAACAGCGTCCAGACCTTCCAAGTGACATCAAGAAGCCACCAGCAGAAAAGCTGAAGATCAGCCACCAATATGGTCAGTTATGTGTCATGTCACCAATGCAGCAATAGTAATGTTGTAGAGCAATGAGAATGACAAGGAACCAGGAGGATCAGGACTACATCTATATAGAAACATAGAAGATGACGGCAGGAGGAGAGCACATGGTCCATCTAGTCCCCCCAATATTATTTACTTTTTAGTTTTGGCCTTGTTCTATATTCTCATTGTCTTTTTGTAGGTGAGGTCTCCAGTATTACAGATGGGGGGGTCACTAGAGCTCTATACAGCGGGGTCACAATCTCCCTCTCTACTGAGGGGGGAATACTGTGTTCAGTTCTCTAAGTGTCTCTCTCCATACACAGGAGTACACAATAGTGAAGAAGACATCGGGTGACTGTACGACTCCCATCATCCATGAGTCAGGAGGATGGAGCAGTAGTCAGAGCCCCATCACAGAGCCTCCCCCTCACTCCTGGATACATGAGAAGAAGATCTTAGAACTGATCTACAAGATGACTGAGCTGCTGACTGGAGAGGTGACACTGCTGGGAATGCTGGGAAATTCTACAGTAACAGCACTGGAGGTGTCTGGGTGATGACTGTATCATTGTGTGTGTCAGGTTCCTATAAGGTGTCAGGATGTCGCGGTCTATTTCTCCATGGAGGAGTGGGAGTATCTAGAAGGAAACAAGGATCTGTACGAGGAGGTCATGATGGAGAACTACCGGCCGCGCACATCACAAGGTAAGAAGATATAGATATTATATTTTGTTTGTTTATTTTTTGAAGTGTTAATTTCGTAATGTGCAGTATATACAGACATGTGATTCCTGATCTCTGATCATACATTCCTCGCTTTGCTGCAGTGCTGCACTAGGTTATGTTCACACGCAGAAGTTTCCATATATCTGAATGTGGTTCTTTCTGCAGTTGGTACATGAATTTTTAGTAACCACGTTCAGATAAGTTGGACAATCACAGAAATTTCTGCCACCATTTCTCCATTTGGGGATAATACAAGGTATGGAAGATCTCGGTTATGAAGAAAGACCATCAAAACTAAATGTATTTCCTGTAGAGAAGAGAAGGCTCAGGGGGAGGGGATATCTTTATATAAATGTGGAAACGTCCCTGTAAAACAATGTAATAAATTATTATTTTCATGGGCCCGCAGAGAACACGGGGTCACTGCTTACAAATAAAGGAAGTGCAATTTCATCACAAAGTCCTAAAGCCGCACATCACTGTCCGAACCGTAAAGTCATGGAACCTGCTCCCACAGTATTTGGTAATGGTACAGTGCAGAGAGATATAAGAAAGGGTTAAAGATCTTCCTTGTAAGACACAATACACAGGGTTACTGGTAGTAATGAGGAATGTGGATCCAGGGATCTGTCCGATTGTAAGTAAAACAGGTTGAACAATGTGTGTGTGGAGATATATTTCTTTATTTATTTTACACTCCGTTACATTTTATTTGAAACATTTTATTGGAATAGAGTTTCAGGGGAATCGAACTCAAGAACAAGAGGAATCCAGCAGCAGGACGCTAGAAATGTAGAAGACCTGGTCAGGGTGGTCATGGACCGTCAAACTTTACTGTTAGGGTATGTTCACACGGCAGCATCCGTTACGGCTGAAATAACGGTGCTGTTTTCAGGAGAAAACAGCACCGTAATTTCAGCCGTAATGGCATGTGCAGGAGTCTTTCGCTGCGTCCATTACTGGCGTAATTGGAGCTGTTTTTCCATGGAGTCCATGGAAAATGGCTCCATTTACGTCTGAAGAAGTGACAGACACTTCTTTGATGCGGGCGTCTTTTTTTACGTGCCGCCTTTTGACAGCGTCGCGTAAAAAAAATGACCGTCGGCACAGTACATCATAAAACCCATTCAAATGAATGGTCAGATGTTTGCCGACGCATTTGAGCCGCATTTTCGGACGTAGTTCGGGGCTAAAATGCCCGCATTACGTCCGTATATAGTGTGTGTGAACCCAGCCTTACTGTGCAGAGAGAAGCTGCCGCTCATTACAAGCCATTCTCCGTGCAGTAACACTACTGTCCGAGCTGTGCGCAGTACTTTTCCCCCTGCATGAACACAGATCCGGACAAGCAGTGAGAGGGTTAAAGAGAGACTTCCCTTGTATTATATTGTTGGGGTTCATGTGATTGGGAGTTGTGTAATATTACATACATATTATGTAATGACGGGGTAGGGAGACAGACAGGTGAGCCGTAATCTACCCGCCACTCAGTCCCTGCCTACTTGCACGGCCCGTCCTAGGCGACGGCGTACAACTGGGTGACGGTCCCTACGCTCAATATGTGCACGACAGACAAACAGACAAGGGTACACAGAAGCTAAGGGAAATGGGGCAGTTGCCCACGGCAACACCGTGAGCAACAAGAGAGGTGAACAAGCCGAGTCAAACCAGGAGTGTACGAGGTACCAACGCAGAGCAGGAGAGTAGTCAGTAAAGCCAGGGTCAATATGAAGCAGAGGTCAATAGTACAAGCAGCAGCAGAGCCAGGAAACGGGCAGAATCACAGGCAAAGGAGGAGCAGGAAATGAAGGTATAAATAGACAGAGGGCGGGAGCTAGCTCCGTCTGGCCAGGCTGTGATAGGCTCTCCCACTTCTCAGCCTCCCAGCCCGAGTGGTAGATGATCGAGTAACTCTATCAGACTTAGGAGCAGGTGCAGACTGATTAACCACGGGCGTCGACACAGAAGCTGTGTCTGGCAGATCCTTTACATATTAATTATGTGACCGCCCGCAGTTCGGTGATATGAGCTGATTCTTGGATCTTTCAGCAGCAGGACCCATGGCGTACGGCTACTCTCTGGACCAGCCTCCTTTTTGAGAAGATTTGTCCAGTTAGAAGGATCCATTTAGTGTGGATGTGTCAGGTCTCTTATGTTCCCCTATCAGAGGGCAGCATAGGATCGGGTGGGTAGACGCTGAGATCTGGGATATAATGTTTTCAATGATATCATTCAGTATTTTCATCTAAAGAACGGTATAAATGCTGCCAGGACTTCTAGAGAAAAGCTGTGAGTCCTGCTTCCCCCGCCCACACAGAATGATTTTCCTTTGTCATCCTGCTCATAAAATCTGAGAGTTTGACAGACGTTCCTGATGGGGTTAATGCCTGAGCTTCAAACAGACGTTCCTTACTTTACCTCCTGTCTGTGCTGAACATGTAAGGAGCGATACTGGAAGGGGTTAATATCGGCCCCCTGTCATTTGCGGTATGAGCTTCTAACCTTGTGTAAGGAGACCAGATGCCCTTAAGATTCTGTTCTGACTTAACTGTATTCTGTTAGGAAGTGTCTGTGTCTTTAAGATTGCCATGACTACTGATGTAGCTTCTGGGGGGTTCTATTTACTTCCGGAGTCTATCCCACTTCTCTGTCTTCTTCCTGTCAGGTGTAGGGTGGGGTATTTATACCTGGCCTCCTCCCTCTTTCTTTGCTTGTGAATTTTCTCCTTTCTTAGGTGTTGTGATCAAGCTCTCACTTACCCTGGGCACTAGAGTTTTGGACTTCTTGGAAACTGACCTCGGCTTGTCTCTCGTTAACCCCTTGTTTTACCGGTTTTGATTATCTGCTCCCGGCTGGTTCTTACCTCTGGTGTACCTGATTTCCACTAGCTCTGTTTTGGACTTGCTGTTTACCCTCTGGCTGTCTGGTTACCTGCTCAGGTGTAGCCTGCATTGCACTCCTTATCCAACACTGAACTCTGTTAGAACAACCTCGGTTCTGTACATCAAAAACCATTCAGCCTTGCGGTGGGCTCTGCCGAATACCTCAGAGTAGCCTTAGATTCTGTCGATCAGTGTTGTGACGGATTTGGGGTTGCGGTTTTATTTGCATGCTTACTCCCGACGGTCTCCAGCAGACTTTTTGGAATTGTGCAACCAGTGATTCTATAACATATTCGGGACGTACAGTTGATTTTATACCATAATTAATAACATAGAAATACATTGATATCGAAACAGTAGAGGTTCACACCTTCTAAGAAACCTTGATCAACAAATAATAACTAAGGGAACCTGTCAGTAAGTTTGAACTTAACCACTAAGCCACCAGCATACCGTTATACAACCGGGTCTAGTGTTCAATACCTGCCTACCTCATAAATAGACGTTGGGGAATAGTTAGTAAAGTAATTTACAACTTACCGAAAGGAGCTCGGGAGCGGCATCAGGCGCATAGGAAGCAGAGGACTGTTCACTGCGCATGCACAGTAAAGTGAGGTGTAGTCTCCTCGGCTTCATATGTGCATGCACCCGATGCTGCTGGACTTCTTCCGGTAAGTTGTAATTTACTTTACTAACCATTCCCTAAATGTCCTTTTTTTTTTTTAGGTAGGCAGGTTTAGAGCGCTAAACTCCAGCTTCATGATGGCATATTGGTGTTTTAGCAACTTCAAACCTACTAACCGGTTCCTTTTAAATGCTATGTACAGCTTTTTTAAGTAATTTTTTATTTTTTTTATTGTTAATTTTCTTTCTCAATGCAAAATTAAGCAACTTTCTAAATAGTCCTTTTTAAAATTTCCTGCCATTTGGCTGCTGTAGTGTTTGTATAACTCCTGTAGACAGTTAATCTGCTGCAAATTCTAACTTAAATCCGTCAGTGCACTGCTCCTGGTGGCTGACTCAAGTGCTCTTCCACCTCCATTCTTTCAGTGTTAGAGATGGCAGCGGAGGGTTGTGATCCCACAAGCTGTTAGTATCGTAGTGAAGATAAGGAGGAGAGCTCACAGGCTATCAAGGTGCTTTCTCTATACTCTGACCTGCTATGTGGCTATTCCATAGTGAAGTTCTCCTACATTTCCCTCCTCCTTTTTTTTTTTTTTCTTTTTTTTTGTTTATCAAGCAATAATGTTAGTAGAAGAGAAGAATTTCTCTTTGTTGTTTACTAAACCTTTTTTTATGAAGTGATAGAATCATGGGAGGAGGGAAATGTAGGAGAACTTCACTATGGAAGGGCCACTTGGTCCATTTTGCCTGAATTTTGAATAATTAAATTATCTTCAGAATTATTATTGAATTTTTGGATTAGAATATTTTGCTTTCTCAACACATTTCATTTTGGGTGGAGCTTTTGTTGGATATTATCTGTGTTTGGATCTAATGCACTGAGGATATGGGGCCACAACTTCTTGTTATCTTTAGTTTCAGACATTGAAAATAAAAAAGAAGTAATGTAGGATCATATAATTTACTGGCTATTAATCATGAGCGGGTGTCATTTAATGTTGTACTACTTACAGGCTATGTACACCTTTCAACCTAATTATTTTTATTGTTTATTTGGTTCCCAAATGTAAAATTAAGCAACTTTCTAAATAGTCTTCATTAAAAAGGTCCTACCACTTGGCTGCTGTAGAGTCTGTGTAACTCCTGTGGACAGCTGGTCTCCTGCAAATTCTAACTCAAATCCCTCACTCTGCTGCTGGCGGCTGACTCAACCACTCTCCCTCCCCCTTTCTTATTTTTAGTTTAGAGTTCGTTGTGGGAGTTTCATTACAGGTACGTATGCATTGTTTATTTTTCTTTTTTGTATTATGAAGTTTCTATGTTTAATACTTCATTTTATTTCATTTTGTTTAGTTTTAAACCTGTACTGATGCCGATGATGGTGTTCAATTAGCAGTATTTGTTTAGATAAATAATGCATTTTTTTTTTAAATAAAAATTTATGTAAATACGGAAATGGCTAGATGTCTGCAAAAATGTACGTATTTCTTCTCCGTTGGTATCTCATTTCTATCATGTGATTTTATATTGTGTAATCTCTGTATTTTATGTTGCGATAGATTACATTTTTATGTCGCTATTGGGATCGCAACTGTCATTTAATCTTGCTGGTTCACCTTCATAGGTTTTAAATCGCCGGAAATATAGCTCCGGCATTTGACTGCACGTCGGAAAAGGTATTTTTGATTAGAGATTCTGTATCTGGTTTCATAATTTGTCTCTACTGATTCGTTTAGTTAGATTTACCCTCCATTGGGGATATATTAGATGAATATTATTACATTGTTTTCTTTAAAGGAACAGTGTCATCACAAATTATTTTTTTATATGTTAAAGATGTTAGTGCTTTATTAAAAACGTTTATATTCATTTGTGTGTTTGTGTTTTACTTTTTCTTATTTTTACACTTTTTCTTCCCTATGGGGGCTGCCATTTTTTGTTCCATTTCTGTCTGTGTCGATTAACGACACATACAGACATGGAATACGGCAGCCACAGTCCCATAGGGACTGCGAACGGCTCCCGTCCCATTGACTTCCGTGTACGGCGTCTGTGTGGGAACTGCGCATGCGCCGCTCCCACACAGTCCAATTCGAAATTGGCGCCGTCCGGCGCCATTTTCCTGTGGGCCGGAAGTCGCGGCCGGACAGTAATATTACTACTTCCGGTCGCGGCTTCCGGATTTGTGCACTTGGACCAGCGGCAGCAAACGGAGCGGACGGGCCGGAGGGAGCCGCGGCGGCAGGAGCAGGTAAGAGATTTCAATGTATGTTCGTGTTTGTGTGTGTTTACTACTGTTTTTAAACCTACTACACTGTGTGTTAGCTCCAAAAATGGCGACACACAGTGTAGGAGGTTACACCGTTCAAACCCCTCGTTTATCCCGGCACTAGCCAGGATAAAGGAGGGGGGGATGCTGAGAGCTCACTAGAGCGAGGGCTTTTAACCCAATGTTGCAATGCTGCAATTTTGGGAATAGCTCCATCTAGTGACCAAAAATGGGTAGTATTATAAATTAGAATTAATTTATAATATTTCCTGACTCGTGAAAAAAATTTGAACAATGTTTAATCACCCACACACTAAATGTTTAATTAAAAAAAAAACAACATTTTTTTCTGGCAACACAATGCCTTTAAGAGACGGTACTTGTGTCACTGGTAATTTGTGTATCAGTCTATGACTTTTGCCTTATTTTGAACAATTCGTAGGTTCAGATTGTTTTTGTTCAGATCTTCCATTTTTTAGTTAATTTTCTTTATTTTACTATATTAATTTAGACTGAATCTATTTTCTCGTTGAGTCCATTTGGACTCCGAGATTCAAATTTGAAGATCCAAAAGGATTCACGTTTGTTCAAAGTAGAAATTCTATTATTTATTTTTGAATTTATTTGTTCGACTGGAGAAATTTTTATGTTATTGAAATTTGATTTATGGTTTTGTAGCAAATGTCTCGATAGGCTGTGTTTCAGAAATCCGTTTTTGGTATTAAAACGGTGATCATTCAATCTACTTCTCAGTGTCTGTTTAGTTCTGACAATATATTGTAGTCCACATTCACATTCAATCATATATATATATTACATGATCGGTTTCACAGTTCATAAAAGTATCTGTTTGGAATGTTTCTTTTGTTACATTAGACATAACTTCTTTTTTCCTGCATTTATACTTAAACAACATAAGCCGTTTCTTTTTCCACATTTGAAAATACCTGTTGGTTTCGGAAGATGGCTAGAGATGGAGTTGGAGGTTTTTGTCCTCAATCTACTCGGTGCCAATATATTTTTGATCGTTCTCCCTCGACGAAATGTTATGCCTGCATTTGAAGGAATGATCTTATTCAAAATTATGTCACTTTGGAGGATACCCCAGTGTTTTTGTAAAGAACCTCGAATGATGTTGTGATCATAATTATAAATTGTTATGAAATTGCTGGAATAGTCCTTCATCGGGGCTCCTTTATTGTGTTATTAAATGATCTTTTTCTATGAGACATGTTTCAGGGGAGGTAACTAAATTTTTCTGAAACGCGTGTTTGATGAGGTTTGAAGGATAACCTTTCTCTTCAAATCTTTCTTTGAGAATTTTTGATAGATATTTATATGCTTCTGTCGATGAACAATTCTTTCTTATCCTTCTGTACTGGCTATGTGGAATGTTTGTTGTCCATCTTAAATAGTGTGCACTTTTGAAATTCAAGAAACTGTTTTTGTATACATCCTTGAAATGTGTTTTTGTTGTAAATTTGTAAATAAAATGACTGATTTCTAGATCTAAAAATACAATATTTTCTTTAGATATGCTCGGGGTGAATTGAATTCCCCATGTGTTGTTATTTAAAGTGTTTACAAAGCAGTTGGCTTCTTCATGCGTACCAGACCATATAAAAAAAGAGATCGTCAATATATCTACGATAGTAGACTATGTTGTTTCTATACAAGTGCTCGTTCTCTATATTTTGGGATTCAAAATGCCGCATAAACAAATTGGCGTAGCTTGGGGCTACTCGTGTCCCCATTGCCGTGCCCCTTATATGCTTGTACAGTTTTGAGTTGTGTTTGAAGATATTGTGGGTGAGAATAAAATGTAGTCCTTTCAGTAGAAAGGCATTTTGTTTCTTTGGTAGCATGCCGTTATTTTCTAAAAAGAATTGAGTCGCCTTTATTCCAAGGGTATGATCTATATTGGAATACAGAGAAGTTACGTCTAGGGTCATCAGGATGTAGTTTTCTTTTCAATTGTACTTTTGAAGATCTCTAATTAAACTCGTGGAGTCTTTGAGATAGGATGGTAATTTGATAACAAGGTTTTGCAGGTGTAAATCAATATAATGTGAAAGTTGGCTAGTAAGTGAATTTATGCCCGATATTATAATTTTGGGCAAGTGATAGAAGAATAGTATTTCCGGATTTGTTGTTGTTAGAAATGATTTTTCTGTTTTATTTATAATACCTTCTTCGAAATGTATTTTTATTAGATTTAGGAATTCCTTCTCGTATCGATCTGTAGGATCAGACTCATAATATTTTGTGTCAGATAGTATTCTATCTGCTTCTTGAACATAAACCTCTCGGTCTTGTATCACAATTCCTCCTCCCTTATCTGCTGATTTTATTCCTATGTTTTTGTTGTTTTGCAAATCTTTCAGTGATTTATTTTTTTTTTCCTCCACTTTGTTGAGATTACTTTGACTGGGTACTATTTTCCTATTAATGTTTTTCATATCATTTGAAACTAATGTATAGAATGTTTCGAGGAAATTGCCTCTGTGGTGTAATGGATAAAAACTTGATTTGCCCTTTACTGCGTGGTGTGTGTAGGGATCTTCTGAATTGATTCTATTTTCCATCTGTTTAGGCTTCCCAGCTTCGATGGCAAAATGACGTTGTAATGTGACTTTTCTAATAAAAATTATTGAGGTCTAAAAATAATTGGAATTCATCTGCTTGTTGCGTTGGGCAGAATGATAATCCTTTGGCAAAGAGGTTTGTCTCTTCCTCTTTGAGGGTGTATTTGGATAAATAAACATTATTGTATTATCTGCCATATACATTGGCACCGTATTATTCATAGTTGATACACATCTTTTACTGGCCCATAGGATTATTTTAATACTTTTGTATATCAGAAATCTTATGGCCAAACCGTGAACCATTACCTGAGGAGTCTCACTGAACCATCTTTTTATCCTTCGTATAGAATAGCGTAGTACACTACACTATTCCTTCCAGCGGGGTCCAGTAAAAAACATGTACCCTAAACATATACTTTTTTTGCAATGGGAGCCTATAGCTGGCAGATGGCACTATATGCCATCCGTCACAGGACTCTGTTAAACGGATAAGGTGAGAAGATCCAGTGATTTAACTGAACAGTTCTCACTGCAGCTTCCCTGGGAGAACTCAATCCTTGCAATACTGTGTATCTCTGCCTCCAAGGATCGGAAGAGGGATAGGCTTGACCTGAGCTTGCTCCTTGAATAACCTTCTCTAGAACAGAGGCAATAGAGCCTGCAGTGTGCATGGTGGATGTGATCCCTTTCTCCTCGCCACACCAGCACAGCAGTATATATCGTGCCCCCGACTCATGCTTAGTCATGTCCACCTAGGTGTGCTCGTGCCGCAGACAAGAACACTCCCCACTTCCGGCCTGTACCTCATAGCTGGGCACAATACATACTCCCCGAATGAGGTGGCTGCAAGAGGGGAACAAACGACAATACATACAGCATAACAGGCATTGTTTCTATGAACTATACATAGTATATGGGGAACAAGGAGGAGTATGGAAGAGGTGAAGGCGAGGTGCGGTGATCACTGTTTACCTCTGTTACACTGACTGCATCTTCCGCATGGGAGTAGTAAAAATCACCCTTTTTCCCCTATACCGTGTATTGTTCAGTGAAGCGCTGCCTGCGGGGGGAAAGGGGCTGCATAGGCAACGTGTCTCATTGTAAGTCTATACAGTGAGATACGTTGCAGCCTTCCGTGGAAGGTATATGTTGGGAGTCCTACTGACGTGTAACTCTGACAGAAGGCTCAAAACTAGTTTTGAACAGAGCCTAAGATATACACCCATCAGCCATGACATTAAAACCACCTTCCTAATATTGTGTATTTCCCCTTCGTGCCAACAAAACAGCTCTGATTCATCGAGGCATAGAACTCCACAAGACCTCTGAAGATTTCTGTTGTATCTGGCACCAAGACGTTAGCAGCAGATCCTTTAAGTCCTGTAAATTGTGAGTCCTCCAAGGATTGGACTTGTTTTACCAGCGCGTCCTACAGAGGATCGATCGGATTGAAATCTGGGGAATTTGTCAACACCTTGAGCACTGAACACTATGAAGTTCGTGAACTCTTTGTCATGTTCTTCAAACCGTTCCTGAATAATCTTTGCGGTGTGGCAGGGCACATTATCCTGTTGAAAGAGGTCCCTGCCACTTGACAATATTGCTGCCATGAAGGGGTTTACTTGATATATGACCATGTTTAGGTAGGTGGTATGTTTCAAAATAACATCTACATGAATGCCAGGATCGAAGCTTTACCAGCAGAACATTGCCCAAAGCTTCTCACTTCCTCAGCCGCTAGCCAATCTGCAATTTGTTCTATAGTAGTTCTTCCCATAATGCATCCTGGTGCCATCTCTTCCCCAGGAAGCGACGCACACGCACCCGGCCATTTGTTTGATGTAAAAGTTAACGTGATCAGATCATGCAACTTTCTTCCATTGCTTTATGGTCCATTTCTGATGCCAATTGTAGAAGCTTTTGCCAGAGGACAGGTATCAGCACTAGGACTAGTCCGCAGTGATGCAGCCCTAAATACAGTGAGCTGAAATGCTCTTTGTGTTCCAGTTTATCGAGGGCTAGATAGCACCAGGTCCTCAGGTGGGTGCATACGTAGGGGCCCAACCCAGTATGGTATGAAGAAGGTACAATACACACCAACGGGAGTAATTTTCAAGGTTCAAGGACATTTATTATTTGCCAGTAGCGTTTCGGTCATATCCTTGACCTTCCTCAGGCACTGTAGTATGCTGGTTCCTGTGAAATGGTGCTTGTGTAGATGCTCTGGACGCAATGAGAGGCGCTTTTGCAAAATGGTGCTTGTGTAGACGCGGCTGGCCACAATGAGAGGCGCTCTGTGTGTTCCGACACCTTTCAATCATAGCCAGCATTATGTTTTTGAACAGTTTATTCTGCAGTAGTTCTCCTGTGGGACCGGGCCAGCCGGGCTGGCCTTTCTTCCCCACGCAGATCAATGACCGTGTCACCAGTTGTCCTTTCTTGGACCATTTTTGATAGGTACTAACCACTGCATACTAGGAACACCCCACAAGACCTTCCATTTTGGAGATGCTCTGACCCAGTCGTCTAGCCATCACAATTTGGCTCTTGTCAAAGTCGCCCAGATTCTTTTGCCTGCCCATGTTTCCAACACATTAACTTTTAAAACTGTTAATTTTCTTCCAAATATCTCCTCCCTTGTCAGGCGCCATTGTCACAAGATCATCAATGTGCTTCACTTTACCTGTCAGTGGTTTTAATGTTATGGCTGATTATTGTATATATTGAGGAGAACAGTGTGAATCGTCTTCATTTAACCCGTTAGTGACCGCCAATACGCCTTTTCACGGCGGCCACTAACGGGCTTTATTCTGATGCATATTCCTTTTTACGGCACTGCATCAGAATAAAGTAAACAGAGCAGGGAGCTGTCAAATCTCCCTGCTCTCAGCTGCCAGAGGCAGCTGAGGGTTGGGGGCGTCCCTGCTCTGTTGGGTGAGATCGATATTAGTATCGATCTCACCCGTTTAACCCTTCAGAAGCGGTGCGCAATAGCGTGCACCGGATCTGAGTGGTTTTTGGAGAGAGGGAGGGAGCTCCCTCTCATCCCACTGACACCCGGCGATAAGATCGCCGAGTGTCTGTCTCCAACGGCAGCCGGGGGCCTAATAAAGGCCCCCAGGTCTGCCTGTAGCGAATGCCTGCTAGATCATGCCGCAGGCATGACCTAGCAGATGCCTGCCCGTGTTAAACGGACAGGCAGTAATACACTGCAATACAAAAGTATTGCAGTGTATTATAATAGCGATCGGATGATCGCATATTAAAGTCCCGTAGTGAGACTAGTAAAAAAGTTTCAAAAAAGTTTAATAAAGTTACTGAAAAAAAAAAAATGAAAAACCCACTTTTTCCTCTTACAAAAAACAAAATAAAGTAAAAAAGTTACGCATATTTGGTATCGCCGCGTCCATAACGACCCCGACTATAAAGCTATTACATTACTTAATCCGCACGGTGAACGCCGTAAAAAATGTAATAAAAAACGATGGAAAAATTGCTGTTTTCTGTGAATCCCGACTTTAAAAAAATGAGATTAAAAAGTGATCAAAAAGTCGCATCTACTCCAAAATGTTACCAATAAAAACTACAAGTCTTCCCGCAAAAAAAGCCCTCATACAACTGCATCGGCGAAAAAATAAAAACGTTACAGCTCTTCAAATATGGAGACACAAAACCAAATAATTTTGAAAAAAAAGCGTTTTTACTGTGTAAAAGTAGTAAAACATACAAAATCTACGGTAAACTGCGTAGATTTAGGACGCAAAAAAGAGTGGCAAAATTTCCGTTTTTTTTTTTTTCTATTCCCACCCAAAAAAAAGTTAAATAATGTTAATCAATAAATAATATGTACCTCAAAATGGTGCTATTAAAAAATACAACTTGTCCCGCAAAAAACAAGACCTTATACAGCTATGTAGACGCAAAAATAAAAAAGTTATAGCTCTTGGAATGCGACGATGGAAAAACGTAAAAAATAGCTTGGTCATTAAAGAGGCTCTGTCACCAGATTTTGCAGCCCCTATCTGCTATTGCAGCAGATCGGCGCTGCAATGTAGATTACAGTAACGTTTTCATTTTTTAAAAACGAGCATTTTTGGCCAAGTTATGACCATTTTTGTAGTTATGCAAATGAGGCTTGCAAAAGTCCAAGTGGGTGTGTTTAAAAGTAAAAGTCCAAGTCGGCGTGTGTTATGTGCGTACATCGGGGCGTTTTTAATACTTTTACTAGCTGGGCGTTCTGATGAGAAGTATCATCCACTTCTCTTCACAACGCCCAGCTTCTGGCAGTGCAGACACAGCGTGTTCTCGAGAGATCACGCTGTGACGTCACTCACAGGTCCTGCATTGTGTCGGACGAGCGAGGACACATCGGCACCAGAGGCTACAGTTGATTCTGCAGCAGCATCAGCGTTTGCAGGTAAGTCGATGTAGCTATTTACCTGCAAACGCTGATGCTGCTGCAGAATCAACTGTAGCCTCTGGTGCTGATGTGGCAGATCTGCACTGCCAGAAGCTGGGCGTTCTGAAGAGAAGTGGATGATACTTCTCGTCAGAACGCCCAGCTAGTAAAAGAAGTAAAAACGCCCCGTTGGACTTTTACTTTAAACACGCCCACTTGGACTTTTGCAAGCCTCATTTGCATAAATACAAAAATGGTCATAACTTGGCCAAAAATGCTCGTTTTTAAAAAATAAAAACGTTACTGTAATCTACATTGCAGCGCCGATCTGCTGCAATAGCAGATAGGGGTTGCAAATTCTGGTGACAGAGCCTCTTTAACTAAATGTAATCATATATTTTTATTTTCTCATTCTTCATAACCGCACCAGGTAAAAGGAAACTTGGTGTTATAAAACCGTAGAGCTTCCTCCAACACCTCAGTGGTTTCCCACCCCTTGTGGAGAGAAAACTTGGAGTAGTTGTTTTCCTTAATACAGGTACTTTGTGTGACTAATAAAAGATAAGTGTCTTCACTGTGGGTTCCCTCTCTTGAAATATAGAATTCCCTAATAAGCAGAGGTGTCATTGTTCCAGGGCGTACCAGGGCACTTTTTTCTTTGGTTGGCAGGGAGCTCTTAATAAATATCCTCTGCAAATATCCTTTAAACTGTATCTGCAATTCTCAGGACGCGACCTTTTAGACTTTGATTATTTAAACATGGAATTGCAGATGTAGAGGGAAGTGTGTGATATATAGACAGATATACAGTAGTCATGTATTCAGTCACTGTGTGTTTCCAACAGATGAATCCAGTAGAAGAAATCCACCAGAGAGATGTCCCTGTCCTCTGTATTCCCAGGACTGTCCAGAGGAAAATCACAATGTGCCAGAGAATCATCAGGTAGATGGCGCTAAGCTTTCTTTAAAATATATCTATAAAGCTGCGGGGGGGGCATGTGCCCTGGGCACAAATAGGAAAGAAGGTAGGGGGGCGCCGGGCTAGGCAGCACGGGCATAGTTGCCATCAATCCTGAATTTGCCGGGAGAGTCCCAGATTTACCGAGACGTGTCCCGGCAACTGCCATGTTCAATTGTATCTGCGTCCTCAGGGCGCAGATACAATTGAATATTATGGCAGAGCAGGAATCTATCCCTGCTCTGCCATTCACTACTCCTGGAGCGGAATTCCTGGCCAGAGAGTTGCCGATGCTTTGGCCAGGTATTCCACTCCTAAAGGGAGCCCCTGACACCCCTGTCCATATATGGACAGTGACATTAGGGACTCCTCCTGGAGTAAAAACCCCGGCCAGATTGTTGAAAACACTCTGGCCAAGGATTCCGCTCTTGGAGAAGCCCCTGACGTCACTATCCATATATGGACAGTGACGTCAGGGGCTCCTCCAGACAGAGCAGGGATTCCACTACTAAAGGGAGCCCCAATGGCGCTATCTACAGGGAGGGAGTATAGCACTATCTACAAGGGAGGTGTTTGGCACTATCTACAGTGGGGAGTGTGGCATTATCTACAGAGGAGCTGTGTGGCATTATCTACAGAGGAGCTGTGTGGCATTATCTACAGAGGAGCTGTGTGGCATTATCTACAGAGGAGCTGTGTGGCAGTATCTACAGAGGAGTTGTGTGGCAGTATCTACAAGGGAGGCTGTGTGGCAGTATCTACAACGGGGGTGTGGCATTATCTACAGGGGGGGTGTTTGGCACTATCTACAAGGGGGGTGTAGTACTATCTACTAGGGGTGTCTGGCAGTATCTACAAAGGGAGCGGTGTGGTAGGATCTGCAAGTAGGGGCTGTTTTTATAGCAGTATCTACAAGGGGGGGTGTGGCAGTATCTACAGGGGGGGTAGAAAAAAAGTACTATGCACACCAATATGGAGTTATTTATCCAAACAAATTATTTATTTATAGCCAGTGACAGTGCGACACTTTGGTCAATACCATGACCTTCCTCAGGAACTATAGAATTAACAACATTTATATAAGTATAGATTTTGTAATAAGTGGTACAGAATGTCCTCAGTAACAATAAAATCAATTATGTACAGATCACAGATGTATATAAATCTTCATATGAAGCAATATCAGTAGTAAGTGAGTACTGTAAGATCTATGTGACACAGGTTACTGTAGTTCAAACAAATAATGAAAACAAGAAAGAAAAAAGTAAAGTTTTCACTGAGTAAAACACACATTGTAGATGTGTATAGTAATCATCTGAAAAGGTGGTAAAGGAAAATACAGGCAAACTAAGAGATATATAGACCAGTATATATAGTTGACAAGTAACAGTGGATGGATCTAGGTATAGAAAGTCTGGTTGATAGTATAGAGATGTAGAGATGTGTTATCAAATGAACCACATAATTATTTTTAAGTCTGCAAAAAAATTGGTAGTAGTTAGTATAGATGATATAGCTAGAATTTTTTTGCAGACTTAAAATCATTGTTCAAGGTTTCTCTGGAAGAAAAATACACTACATACCCATGTATCCTTTCAACCTGACATGGTTCCTCCTAGATGACGTACGGTCCGATTCTATATCCCTCCAATCATCTCTGAATAGATCTAATACTTCCATGCACTCACTCCTGCACTATTATCTCTCTACTACACAAACAAACATTTAGCAACAACATGTTTGAACTGACATTAATTTGTCTTACCTTCTAGTCAGCTGGTACTCCCAGCACTGTGGTTTTCTTCTCCCCGTTCTAACATAGGCAATATGAAAATTAGCCATGTGTACACACACCGGCTACGAGCAGCACGTTGCATATAGCTATGACAACTTCCGGTCTGAAAGACAACATCCGGTCATGGTGCGTTTCACATGTGCGTTCCAAGCACGCCATGTGACTGCACAGCTGGATACATAACAGAGGGGTTTTCTGACATTCCTGTAGCGCCACACTATAGCGGTTACCCGCCAAGCTTACAGCGCCATCCACGCAGGATAAAGCATTGACGAAAGGTAAATTCCCTATACATAATTATGTGGTTCATTTGATAACACATCTCTATACTATGGACCAGACTTTCTATACCTAGATCCATCCACTGTTACTTGTCAACTATATATACTGGTCTATATATCTCTTGGTTTGCCTGTATTTTCCTTTTCCACCTTTTCAGATGATTACTATACATTGCTAATTATTACACATTTACCACCAGCATTTTGTTATTGAACATTTATGTCTTGTCTGATGACCGGCAACCTCTCCTTGCAATGTAAGATTTTTTTTCTGTACAAAACGCACTGTTCTATGCATAGCTGAAAATCTACAATGTGTGTTTTACTCAGTGAAAACGTTACTTTTTTCTTTCTTGTTTTCATTATTTGTTTGAACTACAGTAACCTGTGTCACATAGATCTTACAGTACTCACTTACTACTGATATTGCTTCATATGAAGATTTATATACATCTGTGATCTGTACATAATTGATTTTATTGTTACTGATGACATTCTGTACCACTTATTACGGAATCTATACTTCTATAAATTTTGTTAATTCTATAGTGCCTGAGGAAGGTCATGGTATTGACCGAAACGTCGCACTGTCACTGGCTATAAATAAATAAATTATTTGTTTGGATAAATAACTCCATATTGGTGTGCATAGTACTTTTTCTCTATTGGATCGGGTTAGCCCCCTACTAATGCACCCACACCATTACCTAAGTCTATCCGAACCTTGTAACTACAGGGGTGGGTGACACTATCTACGAGAGAAGGCTGTTCATTATGTCACCATGTAGTCTCATTAGCCTCCGTTATACAATCTGTTGTAGTCCGGCACTGACCTCTTTAAATTATTCTATTTTCATTTATTGTTCTGGTAACTCCCTTCTAGAATTTATATCGCTTGTAAAATGTACGATGTAAAATACTCGAGTTACTTATATAAATGACACCTCATTGATTGGTAGAGAAAGCAATGATGGCGAGGTAGAAAGAGATGTTGGGGGCGGGGGGGGCAAACTGAATCTTTGCCCCGTGTGCTGGAGAACCAAACTACAACTCTGCTATAAAGTCATTGAACCCAGTTTCATTTTACATTTTTTCTTTTTTGTCTGTTTAGGGTGAAGATCTGATTCATATTAAGGTTGAAGTTAAAGATGAAGCACAAGAGGAGACGGATGTAATGGCTGATCAGCAGTGTAAGAGGGGGGGGGGGGACTTTCATTCGTTGTAAAGACAAACCTGTTTTGAGGGTCACCTAGATACTATTCACTGCCTGATAGAACGATTAAAAATAAATTTTATTATTAAATTGATAAAAGATATGGCTCAACCAGCCATTATTCCAGAAACAGGCAAAAGCAAGTGATTGGCGACAGTAGAGGTGTACCAGAGTGAACGAAGTTTCTCAAACACTCCAGGACCACCCTCCCTGCTTATTGTATAGTATTTCGCTACACCCTTGCCAATAGATAACAATCTATCCAGATCCAACGCGTTTCAGCAACACATCAAGAGTGATGCCTCATCAGGGATTACTAGATAGCAAGTTCAATTAGAATTGTTAGATTTCAAAAAGCTGGATAGCACTGTATATGTGCAGATTTTAGCCTCCAGACGCGTGAACGGCTCTGATACAATGACCGCACACGCGCCCGGGAAGCTGCAGGCTTATACGATTGAGAGCCCGCCCTCATTCCAATCGTCACCGGGGCACCCGCCAATCCGCATGTAACACGCACATTGTGACGTGCCGGAGGCGGCGCCTCACGATACAGACGACCAATGAGGGTATCTGGACGACAAGCGTCCATAGTTACTTAGGGGACGCTAGACGCGGCTCCTAAACTGCTGTCAACATCAAAAAACAAGGAATGGATCAAGAACGAATGTCCCTCCTATCACACATAGCACCGTCCCCAAACAAGCGGGGCAGTGTGAGGTGGAAGAGATATGTATCACGGGAGTCGTCAAGAGGAGACTGACCCCCAGTAATTCCATAGTTGCCTAGCAACTTATCGTTACTCTACTAGCCAGGGATCAGACTCAGATAGAGGATGGATATAGCCCATTATCCCAAGGATTCTGCATAGCAGTCCTATACGAGCATCCTCCCAAAAACGGAGGATGCCCGGCAGAGGAGAAACTCCCATACATGGTCGCTCCCTTTACTTGGGTCAAGGACTTGAATCTTTTTGCTAGAAAATTGAAATGGAAAAAGTTTTTTAAAATGCATAATAAACGACAATGTCTTGAGCTGGGCATCATGGAGGAAGATCTCCCACATTTTAGACTATTGGAGGGTTTGTGGGAGGAGGGTCACAGGGAGGAGGGCAAGGGCCCATTTACCGAATTACGGGTTCCATCTACAAAATATGCACCCCTAAGTGACAACACACCGATTTGATGTCTTTGTGAAGGTGGTTGAGGATCAGCTAAAATTGATCAACCAAAGAGAACACTGTTCTAACATTTCTAGCAATGAGATGGCTGGCCTACTATCTCTAGAAAGAGATGATAATATCATTATAAAACCCTCTGACAAAGGGGGGAATATTGTGGTGATGAATCGACCACAATATAGAAAGATGTGCCATGACATCCTTGATGATCGCAATTGTTATGGGGTACTTACCAGCAATCCTACTGCAAACTTTAAAGGTAAACTTTTGAACATCCTTGGTCCAGCGAAATCAGCCAATCTCATTAATGACAGAGAGATGAATTTTATACTTAAGGAGCACCCTCAAATGGCAACATTTTATAGCCTGCCCAAGATACACAAGGGGGTGAATCCCTTGAAAGGTCGCCCCATTGTATCGGGGATTGACAGCCTTACGCAGAATGCGAGTTTGTACCTGGACCAGGTCCTCAGGCCGTTCGTGGTGTCCCTGCCATCATACGTGAGGGACACCATGGATGTACTGAGAAGACTGGAGGGTATACGCTGCGATGGCGATGTTTTGTTGGCATCTTTAGATGTTGAGTCCCTGTATAGCTCCATCCCACATAATCAGGGTTGTAGAGCCATTGAATATTTCCTAATGGATAAAGGGATACAATATCAGGCCCATAATAAATTTACCATTGAACAGTTGAGATTTGGTCTAGAACACAACTTCTTTTTATTTGATCAGAAGATTTACCACCAGCTCAGAGGAGTGGCCATGGGTAGTCCCTGTGCACCTACCTTTGCCAATCTTTACCTGGGGTGGTGGGAAAAAGAGGTTGTGTTCAGTGACCTTATGGATAAATGGTCATCATCTATCTTACTTTGGATTAGATTTATAGATGACATTCTGATTTTGTGGACAGGGACCAGGCGGGATTTTCAGGAGTTTGTGGAGATACTGAACGCCAATGAATTGGGTCTATTTTTTACATCTGAAATCCAAGACACCAAAATTACATTTTTGGATATTCTGATCTCCAAAACTGACACAGGGATGTTACAGACGAATATGTACCGCAAAGAGACTGCGACCAATAGCTTACTGCGCTGGGAAAGCTGGCACCCAATTAGCCTGAAGAGAGGAATACCGAAGGGCCAGTATCTCAGGGCACGGAGAAATTGTTCCACCATTTCGGACTTTAGGGTATCTGCACGTGACCTCGAGAATAGATTCAGACATAGGGGGTACCCCAGGGATGTACTGAAAGGGGCATATCAAAATGCCTTGGGTTGCAACAGGAACGATCTCCTGAACCCTAAACCAAAGATAGTGGAGGAAGAGTCGATCAGAGTGATCGGTACTTTTGACTCTGCCAGTAGAGAGGTGAGGGAAGTCCTTAAGCGGTTCTGGGGCATCCTTAAGGCAGACCCCGATGTGGGGGACCTGGTAGGAGACTCCCCGCTTATTACATACAGGAGGGGACGGAACCTTAGGGACCGATTGGTTCATAGTCATCTACTATCACAGGCACAATGCAGTACTTGGTTGGAGAACAGTCTAAAAGGTACCTATAGATGTGGAACATGCAAAGCATGTGTGTCCATTATATGTAGCAGTAGTTTCAAAAGCACGAAAACTGGTAAAACATTTGACAACAGATCATACATCAACTGTAAAACGAAAGGCATTGTATACATGATTACTTGTAGATGTGGTCTACAGTACGTGGGTAAAACAAAAAGGGAGTTTAGGAGAAGGATCCGTGACCACATTGGGGATGTCAGAAGGAAGGTGGACACCCCGGTATCAAGACACGTATGGTCCTGTCACGATGGGGATGCTACTGCTCTTGGCTTTCAGGGAATTGAATATGTCAGACCGCTCGCGAGAGGGGGGGATCTGGACAAGAAAATTCTACAAAAGGAGGCTGAATGGATTTTTAGGATGCAGACCATTAATCCCCATGGACTGAATGAACAAATCTCCTATTCTTGTTTTCTCTAGTTACTTTGTGCCTCTTATTTCTCATTCCTCTCTGTCGAGCTATGTGTGCCTAGTTGTGACAAGTTGTGATTTTGGTTACTCCCAGTTTTCCCTGAGAATATACCAACATATAGTATTTTGACTGACAATGGCATCTCTGAGAATTTGGGATGTCTCTGTGAATATATCAATATATTATATTTTGACTGATAAATGGTATTTCAGTCCCTGTTCACACTATGCGGTTTCTATTGCGATTTGTGGCTGCATTGTTCTCCACTTGCTGACTTTTTTCCTTTCTATTCACTTTGTATGCGCCTTGAGATCAAGGGAGCAACCATGTATGGGAGTTTCTCCTCTGCCGGGCATCCTCCGTTTTTGGGAGGATGCTCGTATAGGACTGCTATGCAGAATCCTTGGGATAATGGGCTATATCCATCCTCTATCTGAGTCTGATCCCTGGCTAGGAGGGTAACGATAAGTTGCTAGGCAACTATGGAATTACTGGGGGTCAGTCTCCTCTTGACGACTCCCGTGATACATATCTCTTCCACCTCACACTGCCCCGCTTGTTTGGGGACAGTGCTATGTGTGATAGGAGGGACATTCGTTCTTGATCCATTCCTTGTTTTTTGATGTTGACAGCAGTTTAGGAGCCGCGTCTAGCGTCCCCTAAGTAACTATGGACGCTTGTCGTCCAGATACCCTCATTGGTCGTCTGTATCGTGAGGCGCCGCCTCCGGCACGTCACAATGTGCGTGTTACATGCGGATTGGCGGGTGCCCCGGTGACGATTGGAATGAGGGCGGGCTCTCAATCGTATAAGCCTGCAGCTTCCCGGGCGCGTGTGCGGTCATTGTATCAGAGCCGTTCACGCGTCTGGAGGCTAAAATCTGCACATATACAGTGCTATCCAGCTTTTTGAAATCTAACAATTCTAATTGAACTTGCTATCTAGTAATCCCTGATGAGGCATCACTCTTGATGTGTTGCTGAAACGCGTTGGATCTGGATAGATTGTTATCTATTGGCAAGGGTGTAGCGAAATACTATACAATAAGCAGGGAGGGTGGTCCTGGAGTGTTTGAGAAACTTCGTTCACTCTGGTACACCTCTACTGTCGCCAATCACTTGCTTTTGCCTGCTTCTGGAAATAATGGCTGGTTGAGCCATATCTTTTATCAATTTAATAATAAAATTTATTTTTAATCGTTCTATCAGGCGGTGAATATATATTTACATTTTTGAACTACATTTGCTATCTTATACACAGTGAATCACCTAGATACTACTCTCATATCATCCCATGTAAATAATCTATTCCGCCACTGCGTGTTTCCTACAGATGGATCCAGTAGGAGAAATCCACCAGAGAAATGTCCCAGTCCTCTGTATTCCCAGGACTGTCCAGAGGAAAATCACAATGTGCCAGAGAATCATCAGGTAGATGAAGCTGAGCCCTATACCAGATCTATATAGGGGGGTGTGGAGCTTTTTGGTCATGGGGTCATAGATTTTGGTGGTTTCTTATGTTGATCTGTTAGATTCTTCGCACTCTGCTGTATTGTACTGAATTGTTCCATATGTGAAATCAGGGGGAAGATCTGACTAATAGTAAAGCCGAGCATGAAGCAGAAGAAGAGCGGGTGAGGGGCGATCAACCATGTAAGAGTGAAGTGGAGGAGGAAATTCCAGGAGGTGTTACCACAGGTCAGTAATAATGATATTAGAAAGTGAATTGGGAGGTTTGTTAAGGTGGGGTTCCTCCTTAGTTCTACATTACAGTAACACGTCAGACAATGTGTTATACATAGTGCAGGACCTGAGGGAGCTGTGACTGCACATAGAAGTTCTCTACAAGGTGATGTATGAATTTGGTCATACACTAGACTTAGAGCCTGTAAAAATGACAATAATTCAATACATTAGTATGTCTGACGATCGCTGGTCCAAACCCCATGCAGGGACTAATAAAAAGTGTTAAAAATAGTAAATTTTTTTTAGTGGTGTACAAAAATAAAAAAAAACCTTTTCCCACTTTTCCTCTTAAAGTATTGTAAAAAATAAACAAAATTGGTATCACCGCATCCGTAAAAAGTCTGAATTATTACAATATAACATTATTTAAATCACATGGTGAACACCGTAAAAAAAATGAATGAAACCGCCAGAATCGCTGTTTATTTGGTCACTTTAGCGCTAAAAAATAATGTAATAAAAAGTGATCAAAAAGTCGTATGTGCCAATAAAAACTACAGCTCGCCCACGAAAAATAAGCCTTTACTCTGCTCAATCAACAAAATAAAATAAAAATAACCCGCAGGATAAAGGTAACGTGATTTATACAGAACAGTGAACACACATTTAAAACAAAATTGCTGTTTTTTGATCAGTTTGCCTAAAACAAATGGAATAAAATGTGTTTAAAAAGTTGCATGTACCCCACAATGGTATTACTAAAAAGCCCCCAAACCACTACGTCCTATGAAAAAATAAAGATATGGCTCCCATTAGTCGAAGATGAAAAAATATGCAGATGAACCGGTCCGATGGGAACTTTCCTTCTGTATCAGGAGGTGATTATCAGGGCTCTAATATTTGGGAACCACAAAGAGAAGGGCCCAAACATATCTGCTGGAAGCGAGGGCGCCCGTATTATACCAGGACAACACTTTCCCAGCAAAATTCCCCAAACTACGCAGAGGGGGATAAGTAAGGACACCATTTATCAGTGCGACACCGGCCTGTGCATAAAGGATTGCATCACAGCGTAACCCACATCTATGGATAATTGTATTATTTACCCCATTATTATACCCTCTTATTATACCCTGATGTACTCCACACAGTTTATATATACCCTGATGTACTCTGCACAGATTATATATATATATATCCTGATGTACTCCTCACATATTACATATACCCTGATGTACTCCTCACATATTACATATACCCTGATGTACTCCTCACAGATTACATATACCCTGATGTACTCCTCACATATTACATATACCCTGATGTACTCCTCACATATTACATATACCCTGATGTACTCCTCACATATTACATATACCCTGATGTACTCCTCACAGATTACATATACCCTGATGTACTCCTCACATATTACATATACAGTACCCTGATGTACTCCTCACATATTACATATACCCTGATGTACTCCTCACATATTACATATACCCTGATGTACTCCTCACATATTACATATATCCTGATGTACTCCTCACATATTACATATACCCTGATGTACTCCTCACATATTACATATACTCTGATGTACTCCTCACATATTACATATACCCTGATGTACTCCTCACATATTACATATACCCTGATGTACTCCTCACATATTACATATACCCTGATGTACTCCTCACAGATTACATATACCCTGATGTACTCCTCACATATTACATATACCCTGATGTACTCCTCACAGATTACATATACCCTGATGTACTCCTCACAGATTACATATACCCTGATGTACTCTGCACAGATTATATATATATATATCCTGATGTACTCCTCACATATTACATATACCCTGATGTACTCCTCACATATTACATATACCCTGATGTACTCCTCACATATTACATATACCCTGATGTACTCCTCACAGATTACATATACCCTGATGTACTCCTCACATATTACATATACCCTGATGTACTCCTCACATATTACATATACCCTGATGTACTCCTCACAGATTACATATACCCTGATGTACTCCTCACAGCTTACATATATCCTGATGTACTCCTCACATATTACATATACCCTGATGTACTCCTCACATATTACATATACTCTGATGTACTCCTCACATATTACATATACCCTGATGTACTCCTCACATATTACATATACCCTGATGTACTCCTCACATATTACATATACCCTGATGTACTCCTCACAGATTACATATACCCTGATGTACTCCTCACAGATTACATATACCCTGATGTACTCCTCACATATTACATATACCCTGATGTACTCCACCCATATTACATATACCCTGATGTACTCCTCACATCTTACATATACCCTGATGTACTCCTCACATATTACATATATCCTGATGTACTCCTCACATATTACATATACCCTGATGTACTCCTCACAGATTACATATACCCTGATGTACTCCTCACAGATTACATATATCCTGATGTACTCCTCACATATTACATATACCCTGATGTACTCCTCACATATTACATATACCCTGATGTACTCCTCACATATTACATATACCCTGATGTACTCCTCACATATCACATATACCCTGATGTACTCCTCACAGATTACATATACCCTGATGTACTCCTCACATATTACATATACCCTGATGTACTCCTCACAGATTACATATACCCTGATGTACTCCTCACATATTACATATATCCTGATGTACTCCTCACAGATTACATATACCCTGATGTACTCCTCACATATTACATATACCCTGATGTACTCCTCACATATTACATATATCCTGATGTACTCCTCACATATTACATATACCCTGATGTACTCCTCACATATTACATATACCCTGATGTACTCCTCACATATTACATATATCCTGATGTACTCCTCACATATTACATATACCCTGATGTACTGCTCACAGATTACATATATCCTGATGTACTCCTGACATTACATATACCCTGATGTACTCCGCACATATTACATATACCCTGATGTACTCCTCACATATTACATATACCCTGATGTACTCCTCACAGATTACATATATCCTGATGCACTCCTCACATATTACATACACCCTGATGTACTCCTCACATATTACATATACCTGATGTACTCCTCACATATTACATATACCTGATGTACTCCTCACATATTACATATACCCTGATGTACTGCTCACAGTTTACATATATCCTGATGTACTCCTCACATATTACATATACCCTGATGTACTCCTCACATATTACATATACCCTGATGTACTCCGCACATATTACATATACCCTGATGTACTCCTCACATATTACATATACCCTGATGTACTCCTCACAGATTACATATATCCTGATGCACTCCTCACATATTACATACACCCTGATGTACTCCTCACATATTACATATACCTGATGTACTCCTCACATATTACATATATCCTGATGTACTCCTCACATATTACATATACCCTGATGTACTCCTCACAGATTACATATATCCTGATGTACTCCTCACAGATTTCATATATCCTGATGTACTCCTCACATATTACATATACCTGATGTACTCCGCACATATTACATATACCCTGATGTACTCCTCACGTATTACATATACCCTGATGTACTCCTCACAGATTACATATACCCTGATGTACTCCTCACATATTACATATACCCTGATGTACTCCTCACGTATTACATATATCCTGATGTACTCCTCACGTATTACATATACCCTGATGTACTCCTCACGTATTACATATACCCTGATGTACTCCTCACAGATTACATATACCCTGATGTACTCCTCACATAGTACATATACCCTGATGTACTCCTCACATATTACATATACCCTGATGTTCTCCTCACATATTACATATACCCTGATGTACTCCTCACATATTACATATACCCTGATGTACTCCTCACAGTTTACATATATCCTGATGTACTCCTCAGATTACATATACCCTGATGTACTCCTCACATATTACATATACCCTGATGTACTCCACCCATATTACATATACCCTGATGTACTCCTCACATCTTACATATACCCTGATGTACTCCTCACATATTACATATATCCTGATGTACTCCTCACATATTACATATATCCTGATGTACTCCTCACATATTACATATATCCTGATGTACTCCTCACATATTACATATACCCTGATGTACTCCTCACATATTACATATACCCTGATGTACTCCTCACAGATTACATATACCCTGATGTACTCCTCACAGATTACATATACCCTGATGTACTCCTCACATATTACATATACCCTGATGTACTCCACCCATATTACATATACCCTGATGTACTCCTCACATCTTACATATACCCTGATGTACTCCTCACATATTACATATATACCCTGATGTACTCCTCACAGATTACATATATCCTGATGTACTCCTCACATATTACATATACCCTGATGTACTCCTCACATATTACATATACCCTGATGTACTCCTCACATATTACATATACCCTGATGTACTCCTCACATATCACATATACCCTGATGTACTCCTCACAGATTACATATACCCTGATGTACTCCTCACATATTACATATACCCTGATGTACTCCACCCATATTACATATGCCCTGATGTACTCTTCACATATTACATATATCCTGATGTACTCCTCACATATTACATATACCCTGATGTACTCCTCACATATTACATATACCCTGATGTACTCCTCACATATTACATATACCCTGATGTACTCCTCACATATTACATATATCCTGATGTACTCCTCACATATTACATATACCCTGATGTACTGCTCACAGATTACATATATCCTGATGTACTCCTGACATTACATATACCCTGATGTACTCCGCACATATTACATATACCCTGATGTACTCCTCACATATTACATATACCCTGATGTACTCCTCACAGATTACATATATCCTGATGCACTCCTCACATATTACATACACCCTGATGTACTCCTCACATATTACATATACCTGATGTACTCCTCACATATTACATATATCCTGATGTACTCCTCACATATTACATATACCCTGATGTACTCCTCACAGATTACATATATCCTGATGTACTCCTCACAGATTTCATATATCCTGATGTACTCCTCACATATTACATATACCTGATGTACTCCGCACATATTACATATGCCCTGATGTACTCCACACGGTTTACATATGCCCTTATGTACTGCACAGATTACATATACCCTGATGTAATCCTCACATATTACATATACCATACTACTACCAAGCCAAATCCAGGCGCCAAAAGACGCTGCCTCAATACTGAGCCCTACAGTGTGCCCAAACAGCAGTTTACTACCACATATATGGTATTGCTATAACCAGGAGAACCTTTTAACAATTTTTGGGGTGTGTTTCTCTAGTGGCACAAGCTGGGCACAACATATTGGACTCTGAAATGGCATATCTGTGGAACAATTGCAATTTTCACTTTTTACCATCCGGAGCACATTCATTTCAGGAAAACACCTGTGGGGTCAAAATGCTCTACACTCCTAATAGGGATGCACGATGCATAGAAACTTCGATACTGTTCATCCCCAAACGGTTCGATACCGTTATTTCGTGTATTTCGATACTAAGCTCTGCGGCCGCACAGCTCAGTATAGTAATACATGAATGTATGAGAGCGGGGCTGCGGCTGTGTAATACAGCCATCGCCCCGCTTTGAGTCCTGACAACAAGTGCGCGCCGTCAGGATGATGTGATGCTGCCGGCGCTGTACTAATGATTGCCGTCAATGAAGACCGAACATGGCGGGCGCACTGCAAAACACCCCTATGTTCTATCTTGAGTGCCTGCACCGTCGCTCATTAGTGCAGCGCCTGCCGCATCACTTCATGCTGACCGCAGATGCTTTTAATGTCAGGAGCGGGTCAATGCTGTATTACACATCCCCGCCGGCGGAGATCAGGGAAACCTCTTATCTGCACCGTTATTCACCTGAATGCTGCAATCAAAGCTGACTGCAGCATTCAGGGAAAAATGAGCAGGGGGGATGCACTTTGGATCGCGTCACAGGGAATTCCTGTGACGAGATTGAGGGACATACCATATATAGGCAGACAGCCCAGGGTCCATTGAAGGACCCCAGGGCTATCTTACCATATTTCCTGTTGTTAGGACATACCTCAGTATGCCCTAACAACTGCCTGTGTACTATCCGTACACAGGCTAATGTACTGGCATATAGATATATGCCAGTACATTAAAGTTTAAAAAATAAAGTAAAAACATAAAGTAATATTAAATAAAAAAAAATACATACATTATTTTTACAATAAACATTCAACTAAGTCTCAATACATAAAATACACATATTCGGTATTAGCGCGGCCGTAATAACCTCCTCAAAAAAAAATTCCGTCATTTATTATGTGTACGCTGTAAAAAAATAAAATAAAAACTGCTTTCTTTCACTTATTGTGGGGCACGAGGTGTGATGAATTTAACCTCCATGTTCCTCACATTACTAGTAATTAACCCCATCATGTACCTCACATATTAACCAATTATGACTGCGAAACATGATGGGGTTAATTACTATTAATGTGAGGCACATTCAAAATTCAATAACACCTCATGCCTCACAACAGAAAATGGAAGAATTTTTTATTTTTTTAATTACTGTTGGCAAAGTATCGTTTTGGTATCGGTATCGAAGTCCAAATTCAGGTATCGTGACATCCCTAACCTCTGATAAATGTCTTAAGCGGTGTCGTTTCCAAAATGGGGTCACTTTTAGGGTGTTTCCACTGTTTTGGTCCCAAAGGTGTTTTGCAAATGCAACATGGGGCTAGGAAACTAATCCATCAAAATCTGTGCTCCTTCCCTTCTGAGCAGTTTATGAGCACATATTGGGTATTTCCGTACTCTGGAGAATTTTCCTTACAAATGTTGGGGTGCTTTTTCTCCTTTATTTGTTAAGAAAATGAACAATTTCGAGATAAAACTACATCTTATTGGAAAAAATGTGCTTGATTGGGTGGTGTGATTGCTTATTTTTTGTGGGGCGATAGTTTTTATTAATACCTTTCTGGGATACATGTGTATTTTTTTTCACTTTCTATTAGATTTCTTGGGGTGACAAAAAGACAACAATTATGGCGTCTTTAATTACAATTTTTTATTCTTCGTACTGCGTTCACCGTGCGGGTTAAATAACATTAGATTGTAATAGATTACATTTTTACGGATGTGGTAATACCAGTTATGTTCATTTTCATTTTTGTTAACATTACTTTAGAGAACAGGTGGGAAAAGGTTTTGGTTTTTTGTAACTTTTAGTTTTTTATTTTTTACAGTTTATTTATTTTTTTTTTTTTTTTCATTAGCCCCCCCGCCCCCCTCCAGGGAACTTGAACTAGCGATCACTTGCTGTGTATACTGCAACGATAATGTATAGCAGTATATCATTTATTCTTACAGGCATCTGGCAGGACTTCGTGGGAGTACAGAAATGGCAGACCTGGGCGCCTTCATTAGGCCCCCAGGCTGCCATGACAACCATCAGCTTCGTGCAATCGCGTTTCGGGAAGACCGATGAGGTTTTTGAGCTGGCCGGACCCTTTTTCTAATGCCTTAGATGCTGCAGTCGCAATTGACTGCGGCATCTAAGGGGCTAAACGGGCGGAATCAACTGATCTTGGATTCTACCCGTTGCAGTAAGGTGTCGGCTGTATTACACAGCCGACATCCGTTGAGTATGGAGCGTGCTCTGCCCGTGAGCGCGCTCCATACTTCCCCTTAACGCTTTTTACGTACATGTAGGTGACCATGCGTTAGGGTAGGGGTTTATGTGTCATTTTTTCTTCATTTTTGTTTATTTTTTAACTTTTATTTTTATGGCCTTTCCATCAGAAAAGACATTTGGGGAACTTTTATTATTTCATTTTATTTTTTTTACACTATACTTTTCCTCTGTAACTGGCGCTTTACAGCAGGGGAGATCAACCCTGTTATCGTGACTATTGTCACTGATAGGGCTGTGCTGGGTCTAGTTAGATACAGCAGCAGCCTCCTACTACCGGCATCTCGGCGCTCATGTGACTAGTCACATGACCACCGGCATCAAAAGAGGCCGCAGCGCTCATTGAGCGTTGTGTACATGAGTGCAGAGAAGACAAGTGGTAAAAAACAATTTTTGTCTTCTTTTCAGGGTCCCTGGCTGTCTCTGACGACCGGGCACGCGACATTTAGCTGCTCAATCACTCAGGCAGCAAACTTAAACCTGCAGCATACGTACACAGTGGGCAGTCCTCAACTGGTTAAACATCATTTTAAGAGTCAATCGAAATGAAAAAACACATACATTTTGGTCATTTCCTTTATACTTTTGTTATTTATTTGGTTCTTCCATTACAAATCTTGTAATAATAACCGCTGAGAAGAAAGATCCTCATTATAGTTCTATATTTAATATGAGCCTGGGACAATAATTGAGGAGCTATTAGAAAACACACAAGGTCCCCATGACAAATCTGCACACATGTCACAAGGGGGCATGTTGTCTTCAGGATATTTCCGTAGTACAACCTTAGGCTGCAATATCAAGCAATCAGATCTCCACTGTAATCTACTATACACTTTTTGGAACATGTTTTCTTTAAATGGACCCTAACTTTTCAAACAACTTGTGGTATCTAATAGTATTCCTGATATATATCAACTTTGTAATTCACTTACTGTTATAGTTTAGCTGTTTTATCCATGAAAATTTTATGTGAAGTTAGTGCCACTAGGTGAGAGACACACAGACGCTGCTGCTTATAGAAGTCTATGGGAAAGGAAGGGGAAGCAGAATGAGGGAGCAGGAGCACATAGACACAGATGCTGTTGTCAATAAAGGACTTTGAACAGGAGAGGGGGAGCAGAAGCAGAGAGAGTTGACATAGGCCTCTGGTAAGAGTTATATGTCACCTCTGTGCTGGATTTTCCACTACACTGCTCCTTACTGCTTGCTGTATGATGTGCTCCATGCTGCTGCAGCTTCTAAGGGTGTGCTACAGAGAGATAGTAGACCAGGGTGGCTCTCTGCTCTGTGTGCAGTGTATAGAAGACATGATGGCAGTTAAGCTACACCCACTACCTCAGGGAAAACTGAGAATTATAGATCGAGCCTGCAGAGGGAAAACTGCTAAAAGAATGCCATATACAAGTCATGTAATGGCCAGAAATAGTGTTATTCCTCCTGTACACACATATAACAGATTATTCTGAAAAGTCGTCTTAAAATTAGGTACGCTTTAAAGGTCTTTAAGAAGTTTTCAAAGTGGGTTTAAAGATGTGGTTTTTATATTGGATTAAAAAATATATCCATGATTATTAGAAAGCACCTATTTTAACCAGTTGCTGACTGCCCATAGATTATAAATGTCCTGGTGGTCCACACCTATCTCTGCAAGGACATTTTAAAACATCCTGCTGAGTTTTCTCCTCTCCGACTCTCCCACTCCATCACAGTTAAATATATCACTTATTGTATTACACAACGTCGAAGCCCTATATGTTTTGAGAAAAACAAGACCAAATACATATAGGTTGGAGAGAAATAGAACGACAATTTGCTATTAAGTTGTCACATGACTAAAACTTGAATGAGGCCACTTCATTTCATTAGGTTCACATTATCAGTACTTGATAGGACACTCTTTCCCCTTACAACAGCCTGAATTCTTAGTGGAATGATATTACTATGTACTGGAAACCTGTATTACAGATTCTGATTATTAACTTCACTCTGTCTATTCCACTACATCCCAAAGATGATCTATAAAATTGAGATCCGGTGACTGTTCAGCCATTTGGATATGCAGACCTCATTATCATGTCCATGAATTCATCCTTTGATTTGTCTCATGACACATTATCTTGTTAAATGTAGACTGTGGGCAATATTAGACTGTAACAATATTAAGTTAAGATTGTGTATGCCTTATTAGTATTTAAAAGTCCAAATGTGTTAGCAGAGAACAGGCTTCATTACCAGACAAGGTTCTGCTTTTTCCCAAAAATTATTTTATTATGTCGAGCTTTATGTAATAAATTAATAGTGGAGAACTGAGTGTAGACCAGAATCCTGGACTGTCATGTATTGTTATACAAAGCGTTATAAGGCTGGAATGGAGTCAAAAGGCTTGGCTTAAACTTCTTCCTGCTTGATACACTTCTGACTTTGGCTCAAAACACGGCATGTGTGTTTCCAGCCTAACACAAATGTTATAAATTTGTCATCTTTTCTATTGTGAAACAAAATCACAGTTTGTTTTTTTAATCCTAACAGAAAATCCCAGTAAGAACTCTGAGGGAAACTTCACGTTATTGCTAAATTATAAAGTAGACGATGAAGATATCATCCAGCGCTCTTCAGGAGAAAACCTCATTACCCTTAATATACATCCAGGACTTCACAGTAAAGACCTATCATATAATTTCACTAATAATGAGGAACCTTCTACCCAATCACAGATTGTTACCACAAGTACAGCCCAGAAAGGGGGTAAAAGGTTTCAATGTGGTAAACCGTTCAAAAAAATCTCAGGTCTTTTAACAAACAGAAGAATTCACACAGGAGAGAATCCGTATTCATGTGCAGAATGTGGGAAATGTTTTACAGATAAATCAAATCTTGTTATACATGAGAGAAGTCACACAGGAGAGAAACCGTATTCATGTTCAGAATGTGGGAAATGTTTTAAATTTAAATCAAATCTTGTTAGACATGAGAGAATTCACACAGTAGAGAAGCCGTATTCATGTCCAGAATGTGCGAAATGTTTTACAGATAAATCAGGTCTTGTTATACATGAGAGACTTCATACAGGAGAGAAGCCATATTCATGTTCAGAAAGTGGGAAATGTTTTACACATAAATCACATCTTGTTATACATGAGAGAAGTCACACAGGTGAGAAGCCGTATTCATGTGCAGAATGTGGGAAAAGTTTTAAATTGAAAACAAATCTTGTTAGACATGAGAGAATTCACACAGGGGAGAAGCCATATTCATGTTCAGAATGTGGGAAATGTTTTACAAATAAATCACATCTTGTTATACATGAGAGAAGTCACACAGGAGAGAAGCCGTATTCATGTTCAGAATGTGGGAAATGTTTTACAAATAAATCACATCTTGTTAGACATGAGAGAAGTCACACAGGAGAGAAGCCATATTCATGTTCAGAATGTGGGAAATGTTTTACAAATAAATCAGCTCTTGTTACACATGAGAAAATTCACAGAGGTGAGAAGCTGTATTCATGTTCAGAATGTGGGAAATGTTTTATAACAAAATCCTATGTTGTTAAACATAAGAGAAGTCACACAGGAGAGAAGCCATATTCATGTCCAGAATGTGGGAAATGTTTTACAGATATATCAGGTCTTATTGTACATAAGAGAAGTCACACAGGAGAGAAGCCATATTCATGTTCAGAATGTGGGAAATGTTTTACATATAAATCCCATCTTGTTATACATGAGAGAAGTCATACAGGAGAGAAGCCGTATTCATGTTCAGAATGTGGGAAATGTTTTACAGATAAATCAGGTCTTGTTAGACATGAGAGAAGTCACACAGGAGAGAAGCCATATTCATGTCCAGAATGTGGGAAATGTCTTACAGATAAATCAAGTCTTGTTGTACATAAGAGAAGTCACACAGGAGAGAAATTATAGTAGTGTTCAGAATGTGGGAAATGTTTTACTACTAAAGCAAAGCTGAGGGCTCATCGGAGAAACCATACAGGGGAGAAGCCATTTTGATGATCTATATGTGGAAGATATTTGTTTTTTAAAATAAATTTACATTTTGGAACTTTGCAGAGAATTCACATGAAGTAGAAACCATAATCTCGTTTAGAATGTGGGAAATGCTATAAGATAAAAAAAAAAATATTTGAAACACATCAAATTATTCACAGACTTTAACCCCTTAGTGACCCGCCTATTTTAGGCCTTAATGACCAAGCTATTTATTACGTTTTTTCCATCGTCTCATTCAAACAGCTATAACTTTTTTGTTTTAGTCGACATAGCTGTATTAGATCTTGTCTTTTGTAAGGACAAGTTGTATTTTGTAACAGCGCCATTTTGTGGTACATGGAATTTTATTGAATAACTTTTCTAAAAAAGCATTTTTGGGGGGAATCAAAAAAAACAATTCCGCCACACTTTTTTGCATCCTAAATTTACGCCATTTATCGTGTGGTATAAATAACACAATAACTTTATTCAGCGGGTTGTTATGATGGCAACAATACCAAATTTATATTGATTTTGTAGGTTTTACTATGGTTACACAGTAAAAAACAATGTATTTTTTTTTTTTTTAAATTATTTGTGCTTGTGTCTCCATATTTGAAGAGCGATGTCTTTTCTTTTTTTTTTTTTTTCCGCCGATGCAGTTGTATGAGAGCTTTTTTTTGCGGGAAGACTTGTAGTTTTTATCGGCACCATTTTGGAGTACATGCGACTTTTTGATCACTTTTTATCAAATTTTTTTTTAAGGCAGGATTCATAGAAAACGGATTTTTGCATGTTTTTTTTATTTTATTTTTTTATGACGTTCACTGTGTGGGTTAAATAATGTAATAACTTTATAGTTGGGGTCGTTATGGACGTGGCAATACCAAATATATGTAGCTTTTGAACTTTTTTTGTTTTGTCCTTTTAATAATAAAACATTTTGTATGGGGAAAAGGTGTTTTTTTAATTTTTTTCAGGTATACGCTACAGGCAGACCTCGGGGCCTTTATTGGGCCCCCCGGCTGATATAGAAGACACCGGCACTCTGCTATCATGCGCAGGGTGCTGGTGGGGTGGGAGAGGGAGCTCCCTCCCTCTCTCCAAAAACACTCAGATACGGTGCTCGCTTTTTGGGTGACGTATCTGAGGGGGTTAAACTGATATCGATCTGACCCGTTCGAGCAGGGATCGTGAAAAGGCGTATTGGCGTTCAGTAACGGGTTAAACAGCCAATAAGAGTGTTTGTTTATTTTTTGGCTGGAATTAGCCTGGATCTGCCAAACACCCAAATTATATTTACCTGTGCTCAACTGTGACCGGAATCTATGAAGAAAAAGTACTGTGGATATAAAGAAGAAAAGAAGTGCCTGGTTTACTTACAAAGCAGAGAAGCTGAATTGCCACCATGAATCTCGCTTCTTATTACTGTATTCATAAATTCCCCCACACTGAAGGAGAATCCAGAGTGACCGTAAGGACAATGTAAACGTTTTTGTTTTTAACATATATGGACATTTTATATTTGACTTTCATTAAAACAGCATAAAAAGATGAAGGTGATGGAATAGAAGAAAAAAACACTAACAAAGTAACTATCTAATTGAATAATTTACCGGCTAAATCGCGTGTCCATTCGCCACCTATGTGGCTATGTTGTGGTTGCCTTTCCGTCTGTTCTTACCCTCAGGGTAGATTCACTTGTGGCAGATTTCTAGTATAAATTTCTGAAACTGTAAATAGTTCCATACATCTAAGTGGGTTGTTTCTGTAGCATCCAACTGCATCTCAAAGCCAGAAGTGGATCCAGCCGGAAAGAAAAGTCCTTCATTTATATTTCCCAATTCTTTTCATACACTTTTTAATTTGCCTAAAAAAAACCTGTGTGATTCCAGCCTTAGACAGGATCCAGGAGGAACGTGTCTCATTTAACCCCTTAATTACCAGGCCATTTTGCATGTTAATGACCAAGGATTATTTTTTGTTTTTTCACCGTCGCATTCCAAGAGTCGTAACTTTTTTTTTTATTCCGTCGACACAGTTTTTAGATGCTTATAACATATTGATTAACTTTTATTAACTTTATTTTAGGAGAGAATTGAAAATAAGCAGCTATTCCAGCATTGATTTTCACGTTATAAATTTACGCCGTTTACTATGCAGCGTAAATAACATGTTAACTTTATTCTATGGGTCGGCACGATTACGGGGATACCAAATATGTAAAGGTTTTATATGTTTTCCTACGTTTGCACAATAAGCCTTTTAGAAAAAAATAACTTGTTTTTGCATCGCCGAATTCCAAGAGACGTAATTCTTTTTTATTTTTCCGTCAATGTGGTCGTATGTGGGCTTTATTTTTGCGGACCAATGTGTAGTTTTCATTAGTACTATTTTGGGGTACATAGGACTTATAGATTAATTTTTATTTAATTTTTTATGGGGGGAATGGGAGAAAAGAGTTTTTTGCGTTTTTTTTTTACGCCGTTCATCCGGCGGTTTAATTAATGTGTTCATTTTATTGTTCAAGTTGTTACGATCGCGGGGATACCATATATGTGTATGTGTTATTTGTTTTGACACTTTTGATTTTCACTAATTTAATTTTTTTTTTCACGAACTTTATTTAACTGATTTTACATATTTTTTTTTTTTTAATCCCACTAGGGGACTTCACTATGCGATCTGCCAATCGCATATATAATGCTTTGGTATACTTTAGTACACCAAAGCATTATTGCCTGTCCGTGTAAAACTGACAGGCAATCTATTAGGGCATGCCTCCGGCATCGCCTCACAGGCATTTGCTGAAGGCAGACCTGGGGGTCTTTGTTAGACCCCGGCTGCCATGGTAACCCGACGGTGACCCGTGATTTCTTTGCCGGGGCAACGATGGGGTGACAGAGGGTGCTCCCTCTGTCAAACACATTAGATGTCGCTGTCACTATTGACAGCGGCATTTAATGGGTTAAACTGCCGGAATCGGAGCGTGCTTCGATTCCGGCAGCTGCAGCAGGAGCCAGGCTGTGTATAACAGCCGTGCTCCTGCCGCTGATCGCGTGGGTACACTGTCAGCACCCGCACCATCACAGGACGGATATATCCGTTCTCCTGCGCGAACTAGCATCTGCTGAGGACGGATATATTCGGCGTTAAGGGGTTAATCCCCTGATGTTTGGTTTCCCTTTGTTATTGAAATGTCTGGTATCACTATGCCGAGAACCGTAGCGCTCTGAGGCCTTCAGAAAGGTTATGGATGTCTATGATTCAGGAAAGGGAAAATGGCAAAACTATTAGATGTCAATCATTCCACTGTCCAGAAAACAATCTGCATGTGGAAATTTCAGACAACTGCCAATTTGTCCAGGCCAGTCTGTCTCAGTAAGATCAGCCTGAGAGCAGAACACAAGATTCTGAGAGAAGTTTCTGAGAACCCCAGAATTTCTTTAAAGATCTACTGCAGATTTTGATTCTCTTGATGTCTACCATTCCAAAAATGCGGCAAAAATTAAAGCTACATGGGGTGCTCCAAAGCAAAACCTTAGTTATCCAGAAAAAAAACATCAGATCTAGACTTTAGTTTGCTCGTGAACAGCTAGGCAAATAACATGACTTCTGGAACAGTCTGCTATGGAAAGAAGAATCAAAAAGTAATTTGTCCCCCAGTATCAGAAGACATGTTAAATTATGAATATTATAAATTATAGACTGGGTTTCACGAGAAAGAAACCTGTAAATTCCTTGAGATCATGGTGGAGGAAATGTTATGGTTTGAGACTGCTAAACTGCATCAGGACCTGGGCAGCTCATCCTCCTCGAGTCCACTAGTAAAGTGCGATTTTGCTGATTATTATGGTTTGGTCAATTTTCTTTGTGCATTGTTTTGTGTTCTGTATAAAACAGAAGTTAATTATTTGTGTTACTATACTGTTTATCCCATTTAAAATTGTGCTCCATGGACAATGCTACCAGGTGTGTCTTGTGCATGTATGTGTGCCTTGAACAGCCGTTTGAGGGTGAATATCTGTGCACTAGATGCGGCATGTTGTGTATTTGGCAGCCCAGGTATTGGATCTAAATATTCAACGTGCAGCAGTTAGGAGCATTGTAAACCTGGAGAGGAGTTTAGAGCTCACTGAGCAAGCACTGGCTGGGGATTATGGTTTGTATCTGATCGTTGTAGTATAGTTAGTTTATATACATGTAGGAATTTGAGTCTTATATTGACTTTTTTCCAGGTGTATTTTTATGGTATATCCCGTATGTAATTCATCCATACATTTTGTGGATTAATCACTGGTCTTTTTTATCTATTTTTCCACAGATATTCACTTACTGTGAAGCAAATTGGACGTTAGTTGCAAGGGAGCAGAGGCCGTTGATTTCTTTGTATGGTATTCTCCAAAAAGTGGGGTATTATGTCAATATCCATTTCTTTTCACTTCCCCTTCCCTAAATTTTGAGGACACATGTTTATTTATCATTAGGAAATATGATTGCTGTGCATAGAGAGGTTTATTTCCTTGAACAAGTATATGTGGCAACCAATGAGGTTATGATACATACCAGCGGAATTGACTTTACGTTTAAACCTTAAATTCTTTAGGATTTTGTACTATTGAAATCTCTAGGTTTAGAGCTGATATTGTTCCTAGTTGTTGTCACACCACCGTATTTGACAGTTTGGATGGACAACCTGGTTTGGGACATAGTTTCTGTTATGTATCTTTATCTTCATTGGTTTTGCCTTTTGGGATTATCCCCACTGTGTTTTGTAATTTTTACAAACACTTTGGTCCTAGCTGTGATATATATGTCATGCTCCACCGATTTCAATGGAGTATGACATTTCTTTGCAGTGATTGTCCTCTCTCAATTATGTATGTAGAATTAGGGAATTAGCGTCATATTTAGTGCTGGAACGCAAGCGCCGTCGTGCACATGCGCGGTGGTTCTCCTATGACCTGATGCGGTCCATTCAGTCGACCTTCCGGTTTGGGCGCCATCTTGGAGAATGCGCGGTGGATGCGCACAGACGCCACGAATTTGGAGCATTGCAACTCGGTACTGTACTATTCTGAAATTATTTATGTATATTAATTGGCCTCTGCCCCTTTCCAATTATGTCCTGATAGCTGATTATACACTTTTACAGTTGTTGACAGTATATATATATATATATGATTCAATTGTCATATGGTGTTTTATTGTGTATTTTGTACACTTCATCTCACTGACTCTGTGGATGGGTTAAAAATGTAAAGATTTTGTATTTTTATTCACTAATTATACATATAATAAGTATTGATCAATTAGTGTACGGAACAAACAAGTTATAGGAGCTGCACTTTTTGGATTTTTCTACTACATTTGAGTGCTGCCTCTTCTCTTGGATTGTGATTAATTATTGTATGTACTTCCTATATAAACTTGACACTTTGCATTATGTGGTAGCTTGAGAAAGGTTCTGTCTTGAACCGAAACGTCTCTCACTTGAGGTGAATAAAGCAACCGTTTTTCATCTTCATTGAAGTCCTGGTGCCGTTCCTTTGTCCTATGTCTCTCTCTCTATCTATTTATTTATCTATCTACCTATATATATATATATATATATATATATATATATATATATAAAAATTATTTATCTTTATTAAAGCTCCACTGGTATTGGGGGTGGGGTGTTAGGGCATTTTATATGTCTGATTTGATATGTAATGTCTTTTATTGAAAAATACAGAAAAACTTAATGAAGCAAAACCCATGTGGGTTTTGATAATAAAAACAAAGTTTGATAAATGCCTGAAGTTGAGGAACTGACACAAACATTGTAGCTACATATGACTTTCATTAGAAAAATAGAAGTGGAAAAACAGACAATTAAGACTCCCGGGCTCTTAGGGTATGTGCACACGACCTATTTTCAGACGTAATGGAGGCGTTTTACGCCTCGAATTACGCCTGAAAAGACGGCTCCAATACATCTGCCCATTGCCTGCAATGGTTTTTACGATGTTCTGTGCAGACGAGGTGTAATTTTACGAGTCATTGTCAAAAGACGGCGCGTAAAATTACGCCCGCGTCAAAGAAGTGCAGGACACTTCTTGGGACGTATTTGGAGCCGTTTTTTCATTGACTCCACTGAAGAACAGCTCCAATTACGTCCGTAAGAGACGCTGCGAAAAACGCGAGTACATGCAAAAACGTCTGAAATTCAGGAGCTGTTTTCTCCAGAATACAGCTCCGTAATTTCAGACGTATTTTGCACTGTCATGTGAACATACCCTTATATTGGAACTGTGACCTGGATATAGCGCCGGTCTAGTACACAGGATCCTGAGTTCATGTCTCAGCAGTGCCTTGTCCTTTCCATATGGTGAAGATGTTCTAGTAAATAGATTTATATTGGTGTCAGGTGACATTTGTCAGATCAATGTTTACATGTGACAGGTTCATTGTCTGCCAAAAAATCATGTAACGGGGAAAACCCTACTGGAATTGTATTAGAAATCATAAAGACGTTTCACTACTTATTCAGGTGACGTCTTCAGTTCTACTAAATTGTAGTAAAGATTTATCTGCACACGTGTAATATAAACCCTTATTTAACCCGTTAGTGACCGCCAATACACCTTTTCACGGCGGCCACTAACGGGCTTTATACTGATGCATACGCCTTTTCACGGCGCTGCATCAGAATAAATCTGCAACACCGGGAGCTGTTAAAACTCCCTGTTCTCAGCTTCCTCCGGTAGCTGAGAACTTGGGGCATCGCTGCTCAAGCAGGCGGATAGAAATCCGCCCGTTTAACACCTTAGATGCGGCGCTCAATAGTGTGCTCCGCATCTAAGTGGTTATGCAGAGTTGGAGGGAGCTCCCTCTCTCACCCCACCGGCACCCTACATGTGATCGCAGGCTGCTGGTGTCTTCTATGGCAGCCGGGGGCCTAATAAAGGCCCCCAGGTCTGCCTGTAGTGGATGCCTCTGTCATGGTCTAGCAGATGCCTGTTTGTTGTAAACGGACAGGCGGTAATACACTGCAATACAGAAGTATTGCAACGTATTATAAAATCGATCGGACGATCGCATAGTAAAGTCCCCTAGTGGGACTAGTAAAAAAAAGTTTAATAAAGTTATTAATAAATAAGTGGAAAAAAAAAATGAAAAAACACTTTTTCCCCTTCCAAAATGCTTTATTATGAAAAAATAAATAAAAGTTAACAAGTTACACTTATTTGGTATCGCCGCTTCCATAACAACCCCAACTATAACGCTATTATGTTATTTAAGCCACTTGGCGAACACTGTAAAAAATAAAAAAACAAATAATGCCGGAATTACTGTTTTCCAGTACATCCCTCATGACCGCACCACAGGAGGTTGCCCTATTGACCTCTGTAGGGACAGGAAGACAGAGAGGTTAAGAGGCCCCTGCCACCACCCACTTGCCAGTATTCTTCCTGTCCCTACAGGGTCAGGAGCAGAGAGACGTCGCTCCTGTGTTACTGCAGGAAAAAACTCGGGCAGGGGGCAAGATCGGGGTGTCCGTGCACTCCCCCTTCTCTTCCGCCTAAAGCCTAGGCTAACACCCCTGGAACAAGAGGTCCCTTAGCTCCCAACCTAAGACACCTACCGGAGGAATCCTAGGCAGGGTTCCGGTAGTGTGTAGGGTTCGGGATTCCCAAGCAGGCTTCGGCCTGGCCGCGTGACCAGGCGGGGACCGGCAGCTTCATAGGTTTGGACGCACCGGCAGGGATCCTCGCTGCGTCGCATAGCAAGCCTCAGTCGCCGGCTATGAGCGGCTGCACCTCATCGAATAGCCGACCGCAAATGACGTCGGGCTACTTCCAGTCCGCGGCCATCTTGGAAGGCGGGAAATTCAAAACGCCCGCATTTAAAGGGACACGCACAGGTATGTAGTTAGAGCTGATACCTCTAACTTGGATTGATTTTGTGGATTGCATATTGCATTGCCTGTTACCTGTCGCGGTATGGAACTTCCTCGTCCTGAAGGAACTCCAGATATGTCCCAGGGTCACGTGAGTCTCACCCTTGGGGTAAGGGTTATGACTCCTTATGTATGCACACCATACTTTACCTACCTTCTGTTTTCTCTAGGATAAAGATTCCTCTCAGAGACGAACTGATAAAAAGAAGGTTAAAAAATGTGTGACTTGTGCAAAAAAATTGGCAGAGTCACATAGGAAACAATTGTGTCAGGATTGTATTGCAAAAATACTAAAAGAGGAACAACCAACGTTTATGTCTGAACTTAGGGTTATGATTCGTGAAGAAGTGAGTCAGTCAGTAGCCTCCCTCGCCCCTCCTCAAGAAACTCCCTCACACTCCCGGGCAAAAAGACTACGGATGGAAGTGGATCAAAAATATTGTTCTCCCTCTCAGGGGTCTGACTCGGAGCAGGAGTGTTATTACCTATCAGAGGGTGAGTTAGAAGAAAGAGAGGAACTCTTGCCTTCAACTTCTTCCACTCAAGAGAAAAAAAAATTCTTCTCTTCCGAGATGTCTGATACCTTAATTCAGGCAATACGGGAAACCATGGATATTCCCGAAGAAGACCAACCACATACCATCCAGGATGAGATGTTTGGAGTTCTAACGGAAAAGAAAACGAAGGTTTTTCCGGTAAACGAAAAACTCAAAAGAATGGTGACAACTGAATGGGAAGATTCAGAAAAAAGGCTCTTCATTTCAAGAGATTTTAAAAACAGACTTCTCTTTGATCCAGAAGACACTAAACCTTGGGATGAGATCCCAAAAGTAGATGTCCCAGTAGCCAGGGTTGCTAAAAAAAAAACGCAATCCCATTTGAAGATTCCTCGCAGTTGAAGGACGCCATGGACCGAAAGGCAGACGGGCTACTGAAAATAGCGTGGGAATCTTCCTCTGCTTTGATCTCGACTAATATCGCAGCCACATCAGTAGCAAGAGCAATGTTTATATGGTTAAACCAGCTGGAGACCCATTTGATGATGAAGACATCACGACAAGACCTATTAGAATCTCTACCCTTACTAAAGACTGCAACCGGACTCTTGATAGACGTTTCAGCGGAATCTATTAGATTTGCTGCCAGGAATGGGGCTCTCTCAAATGCTTCTAGAAGAGCATTATGGCTCAAAATGTGGTCAGTAGATACGAAGTCCAAGAACAAATTATGTTCTATCCCGTTCACAGGGTCTCTGATGTTCGGTCCTCTCCTGGATAACATGCTGGAGAATGCAGCAGATAGGAAAAAGGGGTTTCCTGAAGAGAAACCAAAAAAAAAACCCTCAGTTTGGGAGGTTTCGCCAACAGAGGGAACCTACCTTACAGAACTACAGCGGGAAAGTGAAGTCCGGTCGCTGGAGTTACCCCAAAGGAAGAAGGGGTCGAGGATATCTCCTTAACCTCAATAATTCATTTCAGCCCTCAAAGCAATGACGCCAAGAGCGTGGGAGGAAGACTCCTACAATTTTATCCCAAATGGTCGGGAATAACCCAGAACCCCTGGGTTCTAAAGATCATAGAAGAAGGGTACAAAATAGAATTTTCCTCCATTCCTCCAGAGAAATTTCTAATAACCCAATACCAAGCAAAAGACCTTCATCAGATCCTTATCCGGGACGTCCAGAAACTACTCAAATTGAGAGCCATTACTCCAGTTCCCCACAACGAAAAATTCAAAGGCGACTATTCAAAAATCTTCTTAGTCAAAAAACCAAACGGTTCCTACAGGACAATAATCAACCTGAAGGTCCTAAACAAGTGGGTGAAATATCGAAAATTCAAGATGGAGTCTATCAGATCGACTATTCCTCTAATAAGGGAAGAGGCATCAATGTGTACGATCGATTTTAAAGGATGCGTATTATCACGTTCCTATCCACCCCACTTACCAGAGATTCCTCAGATTCGCGATTCAGAACGGTCCTTCCATTCTCCACTTCCAGTTTGTCTGCCTCCCTTTCGGCATTTCCTCCGCCCCCAGAATTTTTACAAAAATTATGGCAGAGATCATAGCATTCGTAAGAAGTCAGGGCATAGTAATTATCCCATATCTAGACGACTTCTTGTTGACGGCAGATACTCAGGCAATGAGTGAAGGGGCAGGGCCCTTCTTATAGTCCAGGGTGATCATGGTCAGCCGGGACTGATCTCTCGCACGCTCCCTAGTGGTCACAGCAGGCCAGGACGGGCGCAAATGCTGGCATCTCCGTAGAGGAAGGCGTCAGCAGGTTGAGAGGAGTCTGCGACCGCGGACTTTACAGTATCCCCCCTCTTACACCCTTCTTCTTCTTGGGACCATAGCGAGAGAGGAACTTCTTAATGAGGGTAGGTGCATTGAGGTTCTCCTCTGGCTCCCAGGACCTCTCCTCTGGACCAAATCCCTTCCAATCCACTAGATGGAAGGTTCTTCCTCCTACATTTTTGGTGTCCAGGATCTCCTTAACTTCAAATGTATCTGATGAACCGCAGGAGGTAACTGAAGGACCAGCAGTCCTGGAGTAGCGGTTCAAGACCACAGGCTTCAGGAGGGAAAAATGAGAGGAGTTGGGGATCTTGAGGCTAGGAGGCAGCCAAAGCTTGTAGGAGACAGGGTTGATCTGTTGCAGGATCTCGAAGGGTCCAAGGAACCTGGGAGCAAACTTGTGTGACGGCACCTTCAGCCGGATATTCCTAGAGGACAGCCAGACCTTGGTACCTGGAAGAAACTGAGGTGGCTCTCTTCTCTTTGTGTCCAACTTACGCTTCATGCGGTCGACCGCCAGCAGAATAGAGTATCTGGTTTGCTGCCAGATCTGCAGAGTCAGCTGCGGGCACCTGGGATGTAACTGACACCGGGTGAGAAATTCGTGGGTGTTGGCCGTAAACTATGAAGAACGGTGTGGCAGCAGTGGACTCGCTTGTGTGGTTGTTATAAGAGAACTTGGCCCAAGGAAGAAGCTGCACCCAGTCATCATGCTGCCTGGAGATGAAGTGTCGTAGGTAGTTTTCCATGATCTGATTGATCCTCTCAGCTTGACCATTGGACTGGGGGTCGTAGGCTGAGGAGAAGTCCAACTTTACATCAAAGAGTTTACAGAGGGCTCTCCAGAACTTTGAGGTGAACTGAACCTCCCGATCAGACACGATATGCAGGGGTAAGCCGTGCAGGCGGAAGATGTGTTGGATGAAGAGGTTGGCCAGTCAAGAAGCAGAAGGTAGGCCAGTCAGCAGAACAAAATGAGCCATTTTTGAGAATCAATCCACCACCACCCAGACCGTACTGCATCCAGCAGAGGGCGGCAGGTCTGTGACAAAGTCCATTTCTATATGCTGCCAGGGGGCATTGGGCACAGGCAGCGGCTGGAGCAGACCAGCAGGCCTGGAGTGAGCAACCTTGTTAGATGCGCACACCGTGCAGGACGAGACAAAGTCCATGATGTCTTTGGGCAGCATGGGTCACCAGAACTGATGGGCAATCAGATCTCGGGTTTTACGGGCAGGCACGTGCCCTGCCAGTTTGGAGCTGTGTCCGCAGCGAAGGATTCTCCTCCTGTCTACCAGGCTTACAAAAGTCCTCCCCGGAAGGGTTGTCTCTAACTTGCAGGGGATTAACAGAGATGGTGCAGGACGGATCAATGATATTTTGCGGAGACTCCACGGTGTCCTCTGTTCGAACGACTTGGACAAGGCATCAGCCCTCACATTTTTGTTGGCTGGGCAGTAGTGGAGCACAAGCTAGAAGCGAGCAAAGAACAGTGACCACCTGGCTTGACGGGGGTTCAGCCGTTGGGCCGACTGGAGATAGGTGAGGTTCTTGTGGTCATTATATATCAGGATGGGGTGAACTGCACACTCTAGTAGATGTTTCCACTTCTCCAGAGCCAATTTGATGGCTCATAACTCCTAATCCCCAATAAAGTAATTGTGCTCTGCGGAAAAAAAAAGGTTAGAATAATAGCCATATACCACTGCCTTCCCTTTAGAACCTCTCTGGAACAGAAGTGTGCCTGCACCAACAGAGGAGGCGTCCACCTCCAAAGAAAAGTGTAGAGATACATCTGGTTGAGGGAGGGTTGAGGCTGACGTGAAGGCACTCTTAAGGCTATTAAATACAGATTCTGCCTCTGGAGTCCACACCTTGGCGTTCATACCTTTCTTGGTGAGGGTGGAGATGGGAGCCATTAGTGAAAGGAAGTGTGGCGAATTCCAAAAAGCGCTGTATGGACCTCAAGCCTTGAGGACATGGCAATTTCAAGACGGGCTTTTCCTTGATCCGAGATGATGTAGGGTAGAGTATTTTTCTCAAACACGCACTTCTTCAGCTTGGCATAGAGGCAATTCTCCCTTAGTCGCAGCAGAACTTGACGGACATGTCTCCAATGAGTCGTCTGATCTGGAGAAAAAATTAAAATGTCATATAGATACACCCTAACACAAACATAGAGAAGGTCTCGGAAGGTATCATTGATGAATTCCTGGAAGACCGCTGAAGTATTACACAGACGGAAGGGCATCACCAGGTATTCTTAGTGCCCATCTTGAGTGTTAAACGCCATCTTCCACTTATCACCTTGACGGATTTGAATCAAGTTGTAAACCCCACGCAAGTCTAGAGAAGATCTTGGCTCCTCGTATGCAGTCAAATAGTTCAGAGATTAGGTGTAACGGATATTTGTTTTTGACCGTGACTTGATTGAGACCACAATAGTCAATGCAGAAGAACCCGGCTCCAGCCGGGGAGGAAGACTTCCGTATGAAACCCCTCTCCAGATTCTCCTTGATGTAGATCGACATGGACTGAGTCTCTGGCAAGGAGAGAGGGTATACCCAGCCACGGGGAGGGGACGCTTCATGAACCAGTTCAATGGGGCAGTCATAAGCCGGGTCTGGAGGTAAAGTCTCAGCCTCCTTCTTGCTGAAGACATCCGCAAATTCAGAGTACTGAGGAGGCAATCCTGCCGACGACTGAGGCAAAGGAAACTGGGCCAGATGGATCTGCAACAGACAGCGATTGCGACACTTGGGACCCCATTGGAGAACCTCTCCGGAACTCCAGTCCAGAACTGGGGCATGTAGTCGAAGTCAAGGTAGAGCCGGCTTTGGGCAGAACAAGAAATGAGATTAGCTCAGAATGAAGGGCTCCAACTTGGAGTTTCAGCAGTTTAGTATCCGCTATGATTGAGTCGGGCAGAGGCAGTTCCTTGACCGAGGCAACAGCCAAAGATGTCGCCAGGGGGACTGTGGGCAACTAAAGAAGATCCACTAAGTCTTTCCGTATGAAGTTTGCTGCAAACCCTGAGTCCAGATACGCAGAGAGCGGTGCATCTTTTCAAAAGACACTATGGTCACAGGAATGAATAGTCTCGAGGATAAATTTCTCTCTAGCGCCGTTCCACCTAGGGTTGTCTCTTCAACCAATCCTAGGCACGGGAATTTCGTTTGCTTCTGCGGTCACCAATGCACAACATGGCCTCAAAGGCCGCAATACAGACAAAGTCCTGAAGTCTGTCTGCGGTGTCTCTCCTGGGCTTACAGTTTAAACAGGTCCACCTGCATAGGCTCCTCTGGTGGGAATCTTGCCTCCCGGCGAACTACTTGGGATCGCTCCCGGATCCTCATGTCAATCCGGGTGGCTAGAAGTATGAGGTCATCCAGGGTAGGTGACAGATCATGAGCGGCAAGCTCATCTTTAATTTTAGGAGACAGTCCCTGCAAGAATGTAGCCACCAAGGCCTCATTGTTTCAGGACAGCTCTGAAGGGTCAGCAGAGATGCAGCTGCTGAGGAGACTCGTCCAGGTTCCTCAAAGACCCTGCTAAAAATCTATAGGAAACACTGGAAGTCCTGGGTCTCTGGTCCCTGATGTTCCCAGATAGGATTCGCCCATGCTAGGGCCTTGCCTGTAAGGAGAGAGACAATGAAAGCGATCCTTGCGCCGTCAGTAGAAAATGCTGTGGCATGTAGGCTGAAGTGGATCTGGCACAGAAATCACCTGCAGGTCCTTACATCTCCATCATTTGATGAGGTAGTGGCAGAGAAAATCGTGGGCTAGCGCTGCCAGGAGGTGTAGTTGCGGGGTCAGCACTGCCAGGAGGTGTAGCAGGAGGAACAGCCGGGGTAATCGGAACAGGTTCCTTGATGGCTGCAGCTTGCGCATCCAATTGCTGTGTAATGGAGTTCACCGCCTAGAGGTGCTGGTCCTGTTGTAATTGGCAGACTAGCATATCCGCCTGCATGGCTTGTGATGTCGTCACGGTCTTGGGTTGACCAGCGGGGTCCATGGCCTGAGCGTACTGTCACGAGCTGTGGGTATGTGGACCCACTGGGCCGTACCTCCATAGTGAGATAGCAGCTGGCCAAACAGTGTACCAAGTAAAGTCTATAGTCCGAGCAAAGGTACCTGTGGTAGTACAGAGAGTAGTGATGACTAGGCTCAGATGGGACCTTGGCAGCAGACACCAGGCGTTGTGTAACACAACATGACTCCAACTCTTTTAAGGCACAGGAACAAGGTAGCACAGGATACAGGTAGCAGGAAGGGAAACCCTGGGAACAGGAAAACACTAAGGGACCATTTGCTAGACTGACACGGGAAAACACAACAACGCTCAGGCAATGGATGAAGGGGCAGGTCCCTTATTATAGTCCAGAGTGATTATGGGTTGATTGGACAATTCTAAACATGTGTGCACGCTGGCCCTTTAAGTCCGGGACTGAGCTCGCGTGCGCACCCTAGTGGTCACTACAGGCCAGGACGGCCGCATTTGCTGGCATTTCTGGGGAGGAAGGCGTCGGCAGGATGAGAGGAGTCTGCGGTCTGCGACAGCGGACGTTACAGTACCCAGATGCATAACTTTACATTTATCTACATTAAACCTCATTTGACAAGTGGACGCTCAAACACTCAGTGTGTCCAAATCCGCTTGCAATTCACGAACGTATTCCATAGACTGAACGTTACTACATAGCTTGGTCTCATCTTCAAAAATAGAAATAGTGTTATTAATCCCATCCTCTATATCAGGGGTCTCAGTCAAGCGGGCCGCATGCGGCCCCTGAGGCAGTCATCTGCAGCCTGCAACCCACGGGGAGAGAGTGTTTGGAAGGAGGAGCGCTCCTTCATGACGTCAGTCCTCCGGCAATGCGAACGCATTGGTGAGCTCGCGGGGAGAGGATAGAGCGGTCGGAAGGATGAGCGCTCCTTCATGACATCAGTCCTCCCGCACTGCGAACTCATTGGTGAGCAGTGGCCAGTGGCGAAACTACCGCGGTAGCAGCCGTAGCGGGGGGCCCGCAGCTTGAGGGGGCCCGTGCCGCCAGCCGACACGCCCCCCCATATGCTCGGTGGCGCCGCCAGCAGCCGTTATGACTGCTACAGCGGAAGCGCCGCTACTATGGGGCCCGCGCCGCCGACCCTCCAACAAGTATGGGCCGGGCGACAAAGGCCCTCTCATGCCTGTAGGTGTCGCTAGCACCGGAGGGGGCCCCTGTGGTAGCAACAGCCAAATACATGCATCAGCACCTTACATTGACTCTGATTGGCTAACGGCGCGATGACATCATCGCGCCGCTTCCACGCTTGAAAGGCTCTGATTGTCGGGGCAAGTCATTCTGCCCCGCCAATCAGCGCCATTGGACGACGCTCATTCAGCTCCTGCAGACCCGCTCAGAAGAGAGCATGTCTACATTGCCAGCCAACAGCGTTGGAGCGGGATCATGTGAGTATTTAAAGTTTTTTGGTTTTTTTTCTCATAAAACTGTTAATGGCATTATCTATAGTGGGGGCTCTATCTACAGGGGGGTCTTCTATATGTGGGCCACTATATACAGGGGGGTCTATATGTGGGGCACTAGATACAGTAGTGGTCTGTATGTGGGAATGTGGAGCACAATCTACAGGGGGGCTCCATATGTGGGGATGTGGGCCACTATATACAGGGGGGTCTATATGTGGGGCACTATATACAGGGGAGCTATATGTGAGGCACTATACAGGGGTGGGCTATATGTAGAGCACTATAGGGGAGCTATTTTTTAGGGCACTTTCTATAATGGTGGGCTATATGTGGGACACTATATACAGGGGTGGGTTACTTGTGGGGCACTAGCAATAGGGTGGCTATATGTAGGGCACTGTCTACAGAGGTGAGCTATACGTGGAGCACTATCTATAGGGGAAGCTATATGTAGGGCAGCACGGTGGCTCAGCAGTTAGCACTATTGCCTTGCAGCTCTGGAGTGCATATATGGGCACTATCTACAGGGGCTGTATGTGGGACACTATCTACAGGGGCTTCTATGTATGCCACTATCTACAGAGGCTCTATGGGGGTCACTAGCTACAGGGGGCTATGGGGGCACTACATACAGGGGGCACGGTGTGTGTGTGTGTGTGTGTGTGTGTGTGTGTGTGTGTGTGTGTGACAGTGTATGGTACTATTATAATCAGGGACACAGTGTATGGCGCTATTATAGTTAGAGGTGCAAGAGGTGTTGAGAATTTTAACTTTTGTTTATAGGTGCAGAAAAGTTTTAAAAGTGAGAAGCTGAAGACATCTGAGCGGAAAAATGCAGAAATGGGTCATGGCCGGTAGAAATCCATCATAGATGTCTGGACCGGAGGGAGAAGAAAAGAACTAGAATCTGAGACGTCACCGGTGAGTCACTTAATGTAAATGTTTATTCTGCCTCTAATCAGCACTGTAGTCACTGTAAGATCTGCAACGAGATGATTATGATATGATTTGTTTTTGTTAAAGCATCTCCCAGCATATCCTCACCGTTGTTCGGGCCATGCTGGGAGCTGTGGTTTTACGCCGTACAAGCCTATACGGCAGAGGTTGCACTAAATTGAGCTGTATTTTTTCTGGTGTTGTATATATGTACTGATCTTGGTTCTGATGCTGTATGTAAGTACTGAGCTTGGTTCTGGTGCTGCATATACGTATGAGATTGGTTTTGGTGCTGTGTATATTTGTAATAAGTTTTGTTCTGGTGCTGTATATATGTACTGATCTTGGTTCTGGTGCTGTATATATGTACTGAGCTTTGTTCTGGTGCTGTATATATGTACTGAGCTTTGTTCTGGTGCTGTATTTATGTACTGAGCTTTGTTCTGGTGCTGTATTTATGTACTGAGCTTGGTTGTGGTACTGTATATATGTCAGAGGTTGGTTCTGGATCTGTGGTTATATAGGATATATTTATAATAACAAAATTGCAGGGCAGATGGAATTGTTCTCGATTCATTGTATATTTAATGGGAATCTGTCAGGTAGTTTTAACCCCTTGGACCACCACCATGCGGTAATACATGACCTGACAATATTTCCAAACATTCCTGTAATGATGGGGGTAGGGAAACGGACAAGTGAGCCCTAATCTACCCGCCACTCTGTCCCTGCCTACTTGCAACGACACGCCCTAGGCGACGGCGTACAACTGGGCGGCGGTCCCTACGCTCAGTAAGTGCACGAGACAAACAGACAAGGGTACACAAAGCTAAGGGAAATGGGGCAGTTGCCCACGGCAACACCGTGAGCAACAAGAGTGGTGAACGAGCCGAGTCAAACCAGGAGTGTACGAGGTACCAAACGCAGAGCAGGAGAGTAGTCAGTAAGCCAGGGTCAGTATGGAGCAGGATCAAATACTTAGAAGCTGTAGCTGGGCCAGGAAACCACACGAGAAAAATCACAAGCAAAGGAGGAACAGGAAAGGCAGGTTTAAATAGACAGAGGGCGGGAGCTAGCTCCGTCTGGCCAGGCTGCGATAGGCTCTCCCACTCCTAAGCCTGCCATCCTGAGTGGTGGAAGATGGAGTCAGTCTCAGAGACATAGACTCAGGTGCAGACTTATTACCTATGGGCGTATACACAGAAGTTGTGCCTGGCAGATCCTTTACAGTACCCCCCCTTTTATGAGGGGCCACCGGACCCTTTCTAAGTGGACCTGGTTTACTGGGGAAACAAAGGTGGAACCTCCTGAGCAATACCCCAGCGTGAACATCCCGGGCGGGTACCAAAGTCCTCTCCTCAGGCCCGTATCCTCTCCAATGGACCAGGTACTGGAGGGAGCCTTGGACCATCCTGTTGTCCACAATCTTGGCCACCTCGAATTCCACCCCCTCGTGGGTGAGAATGGGAACAGGAGGTTTCCTCGAGGGAGCCAAGGACGGGGAGCAGCGTTTACGGAGGGAGGCATGAAACACGTCGTGTATTTGAAAAGATGGGGGCAACTCCAGTAGGAAGGAGACAGGATTGAGGACTTCAATGACCTTATACGGCCCAATAAACCGGGGCGCAAACTTCTTGGACGGGACCTTAAGGCGCAAGTTCCTAGACGATAACCACACCAGATCCCCGACCATAAACAAGGGGTTAGCAGAACGTCTTCTATCAGCCTGAGTTTTTTGTATGCTCTGGGATGCCTCTAGGTTCTTCTGAACCTGGGCCCAGACTGTGCACAGTTCCCGATGAACGACCTCTACCTCGGGATTGTTGGAACTACCAGGTGAAACGGAGGAGAACCGTGGATTAAACCCAAAATTACAGAAAAAGGGGGAGACCCCTGACGAGTTACTGACCCGGTTATTAAGGGAAAATTCGGCGAGGGGAATGAATGAGACCCAATCATATTGACAGTCAGAGATAAAACACCTTAAATATTGTTCTAGAGATTGATTAGTCCTCTCAGTTTGGCCATTAGTTTCAGGATGGAAGGCAGAGGAGAAGGACAGATCAATCTCCAACTTCATACAGAAGGCTCTCCAAAACAATGAAACAAATTGTACCCCTCTGTCCGAAACAATATTGACAGGGACCCCATGGAGACGCAGGATGTGTTTGACAAACAAGGTAGCTAACGTCTTGGCATTGGGTAGTTTCTTGAGGGGCACAAAGTGGCACATCTTACTGAAGCGGTCTACTACAACCCACACCACCGACTTGCCTTGAGATGGGGGCAAATCGGTGATAAAATCCATGGAGATATGGGTCCAAGGTCTCTGGGGAATGGGCAAAGAACATAGTAAGCCCGCTGGTCGGGACCTGGGAGTCTTTGACCTAGCACAAACCTCACAAGCGGCGACGTAGGCCTTAACGTCTTTAGGCAACCCAGGCCACCAATAGTTCCTGGCAATGAGGTGTTTGGTACCCAGGACGCCTGGATGACCAGATAGTGCGGAGTTATGATTTTCCCTAAGTACCCTTAGCCGGAATTGCAGGGGAACATACAGCTTGTCCTCAGGAAGGTTCCCGAGAGCTGAACCTTGATCAGCCGCAATTTCAGAGACTAAATCAGTATCAATAGAAGAAATGATTATACCAGGAGGCAAAATACAAGCAGGATCTTCCTCCGAAGGAGGGCTGGCCATGAAGCTACGCGACAGTGCATCGGCCTTAATATTTTTAGACCCAGCCCTATAGGTAACCAAAAAGTTGAATCTGGTAAAAAATAGCGCCCATCGAGCTTGTCTCGGGTTTAGCCTCCGGGCAGATTCTAGGAAAACCAGATTCTTGTGGTCGGTAAGGACCGTTACCTGGTGCCTAGCCCCCTCCAGGAAGTGGCGCCACTATTCAAATGCCCATTTAATGGATAAGAGTTCGCGGTTGCCAATATCATAGTTACTCTCAGTGGGCGAAAACTTCCTGGAGAAGTAGGCACAGGGACGGAGATGGGTGAGGGACCTGGTACCCTGGGACAAGACAGCCCCCACTCCCACCTCGAATGCGTCAACTTCCACGATAAATGGCTCCATTTGGTTGGGCTGAACCAGCACCGGGGCCGAGATAAAGCACTTCTTAAGGACCTCAAAAGCCTGGACAGCCTCAGGAGGCCAGTGGAGGAGATCAGCACCTTTGCGAGTGAGGTCCGTAAGAGGCTTAGTGATGACCGAGAAGTTAGCAATAAATCTCCTGTAATAATTAGCGAACCCCAAGAAACACTGTAACACCTTCAGGGAGGCAGGTTGGACCCATTCCGCCACAGCCTGGACCTTGGCGGGGTCCATGCGGAATTCATGAGGAGTGAGGATTTGACCCAAAAATGGTATCTCCTGTACCCCAAACACACATTTTTCGGTTTTCGCAAACCGTTTGTTTTCCCGAAGGACCTGGAGCACCTTCCTGACATGCTCAATGTGGGAGGACAAGTCCTTGGAAAACACCAGTATGTCATCAAGGTACACTACAAGAAATACCCCCAGGTAATCTCTTAAAATCTCATTTATGAAATTCTGGAAGACCGCATGAGCATTACACAACCCAAAGGGCATGACGAGGTATTCGAAATGACCTTCGGGCGTGTTAAACGCAGTCTTCCACTCATCCCCCTCTTTGATGCGGATAAGGTTATACGCCCCCCGTAGATCAAACTTAGAGAACCATTGGGCCCCCTGAACCTGATTAAAGAGATCAGGAATCAAAGGAAGGGGATACTGGTTCCTTACAGTGACCTTATTCAAGTTACGGTAGTCAATGCATGGCCTAAGACCACCATCCTTGTTCCCTACGAAGAGGAAGCCAGCACCTACCGGAGAAGTAGAGGGGCGAATGTAACCCTTGGCCAGGCATTCCTGGATATACTCTCTCATGGCTTCACGTTCGGGACAAGAAAGATTAAATATCCTACCCTTAGGGAGCTTAGCTCCTGGTACCAATTCGATAGCGCAATCGTATTCTCTATGAGGAGGTAACGCTTCGGATTCCTCCTTAGAGAAAACATCAGCGAAGTCCTGAACAAACTCAGGTAGCGTGTTCACCTCCTCAGGGGGAGAAATAGAATTAACAGAAAAACATGACGTCAAGCATTCATTACCCCATTTGGTAAGCTCCCCAGTATTCCAGTCAAATGTGGGATTATGCAACTGCAACCAGGGAAGGCCTAAAACCAAATCGGACGATAATCCCTGCATCAACAGTACAGAGCACTGCTCCAAATGCATGGAGCCAACAAGGAGTTCAAAAACAGGGGTATGCTGAGTAAAATAACCATTAGCAAGAGGAGTGGAGTCGATACCCACTACCGGGACAGTTTAGGCAAATCAATCAAAGGCATAGCTAGAGACATAGCAAATTCCACAGACATGATATTAGCAGAAGACCCTAAATCCACGAAGGCACTGCCGGTAGCAGACCTACCACCAAAAGAGACCGGAAGGGAAGCAAGATTTTATTACGTTTCATATTTACGGGAAATACCTGTGCGCCCAAGTGACCTCCCCAATGATCACTTAGGCGCGGAAGTTTTCCGGCTGCTTATTCTTACGCCTAGGACAGGTGTTCACTTGATGCTTGTCATCCCCACAATAGAAGCAGAGACCATTCTCTACGTTGTCGGGGGGACACGGATGCCCCGAGTTGCATAGGTACCTCCGAGTCTTCCATGGAAGTGTGAAGCAACGGGACCTCGGGAGGCATCATGGGGGAGTCAGAGGGGAAAACACAAAAACTTTCAAGTTGTCGTTCCCTGAGACGTCGGTCAAGTTGTACCGCTAAAGCCATAACCTGGTCTAGGGAGTCAGAAGAGGGATAGCTAACTAGCAGGTCTTTCAGGGCGTTCGACAGACCCAACCTAAACTGGCACCTTAAGGCAGGGTCATTCCACCGAGAAGCTACGCACCACTTCCTAAAGTCAGAACAATACTCCTCAACAGGTCTCTTACCCTGACGTAAGGTCACCAGCTGACTCTCGGCAAAGGCAGTCCTGTCAGTCTCGTCATAAATGAGTCCGAGAGCAGAAAAGAAAAGATCAACGGAGGAAAGTTCAGGGGCGTCAGGAGCCAAGGAGAAGGCCCATTCTTGGGGCCCTTCCTGGAGCCGGGACATAATTATACCCACCCGCTGGCTCTCAGAACCTGAGGAGTGAGGCTTTAAGCGAAAGGAGCACCTACAACTCTCCCGAAAGGAGAGAAAAGTCCTCCGGTCCCCTGAGAACTGATCAGGCAACTTGAGGTGGGGTTCAAGAGGTGAGGTGAGGGGCACTACCAAGGTAGCATCAGGCTGGTTGACCCTCTGAGCCAGGGCCTGGACCTGTAGGGAGAGACCCTGCATTTGCTGGGCCAGGGTCTAAAGGGGGTCCATAGTAGTGTCAGGGACCAGGGTAGACTAGGTATATGGGCTTGTGATTATGTAATGATGGGGGTAGGGAAACGGACAAGTGAGCCCTAATCTACCCGCCACTCTGTCCCTGCCTACTTGCAACGACCCGCCCTAGGCGACGGGGTACAACTGGGCGGCGGTCCCTACACTCAGTAAGTGCACGAGACAAACAGACAAGGGTAAACAAAGCTAAGGGAAATGGGGCAGTTGCCCACGGCAACACCGTGAGCAACAAGAGTGGTGAACGAGCCGAGTCAAACCAGGAGTGTACGAGGTACCAAACGCAGAGCAGGAGAGTAGTCAGTAAGCCAGGGTCAGTATAGAGCAGGATCAAATACTTAGAAGCTGTAGCTGGGCCAGGAAACCACACGAGAAGAATCACAAGCAAAGGAGGAACAGGAAAGGCAGGTATAAATAGACAGAGGGCGGGAGCTAGCTCCGTCTGGCCAGGCTGCGATAGGCTCTCCCACTCCTAAGCCTGCCATCCTGAGTGGTGGAAGATGGAGTCAGTCTCAGAGACATAGACTCAGGTGCAGACTGATTACCTATGGGCGTATACACAGAAGTTGTGCCTGGCAGATCCTTTACAATTCCCTTGTATTTTTTTTTCAGATGCAGCAAAATTCTTAAAATCAACTTTTAAAACGGCGCACACTATATGCTAATTACTCATTAGAGGGTCATGGGGTGGTGCCGCTATCCTGAGGAGTTACATAGTCCTGCCTCCAAACCCACTTTTCCATGTTTTAGTGACATCTCCCTGGCCGAAACAACTTTCTCGGATGCGCCATTGTCTTGTGGGGGCTGTGCTGCACTTTCTACTAAGGGGGGGGGGCTGTCTGGCACTATATACAAGGGAGGGTGGCTGTGTGTCACTATATACAGTGGGAGCTGTATAGCGCTATATACAGTGGGGGCTTTATGGTGTTATCCACCGTGGGGCTGTATGGCACTATCTAGAGGGGGGGGGGCGCTATCTACAAATGGGGTGTGACACTGTCTATAGGCGGGGCTATATAGGACTGTCTACAGGGGGGCTGTATGGCACATTCTACAGGGGGCACTATTTATAAGGGGGGCTGCTTGTGGCACCCGGGTGGGGGGGGCCCTGGTCAAGAGTTTGCTATGGGACCCAGTCTTTCCTAGTTACGCCCCTGGCAGTGGCCCAAATGTCCCATGTAGTGGAAACCCCCTGTAGTAGCGCCCCACACACCCCACTTTTGACAGTTCTACACACCCCAGTCGAGGAGGGCGTCTTAATGGAGCTACCTACATGGAGGTGGCGTGTGGCGCTGTCAGCAGGGTGGGGTGTGTTGGGCCCATTCTACAGAAAAGGAATCCCAGGCCAGTGCATCGGCATGCTCTGACTTGGGATTCCACTCCTATAGGGGGGATGTGGTACTATCTATAGGGTGTGTGTGTGTGTGTGTGTGTGTGTGTGTGTGTGTGTGTGTGTGTGTGTGTGTGTGTGATGATCTACAGTGGTTTGTGACACTATCTACAGAGGGCAGTATGGCACTACAGAGGGCACTGTGGCACTATCTACACAGGGCACTGTGACACTATCTACAGAGGGCAGTGTGTGGCATTGTAGATAGTACCACACTGCCCTCTGTAGATAGTGCCACACTGCCCTCTGTAGATAATGCCATACACTTCCCTGTGTAGATACAGCCCTCTGTAGATAGTGTCACAGTGCCCTCTGTAGATAGAGGGCAGTGTGTGGCATTATCTACACAGGGCAGTGTGTGGCATTATCTACAGAGTGCAGGGTGTGGCATTATCTACAGAGGGCAGTGTGTGGCATTATCTACAGAGTTCAGTGTGTGGCATTATCTACAGAGGGCACTGTGACATTATCTACAGAGTGCAGTGTTTGGCATTATCTACAGAGGGCAGTGTGGCCATATCTATAGAGGGCAGTGTGGCCATATCTATGGAGGGCACTGGCAACATCTACAGAGGGCACTGTGGCAGCATCTACAGTGGGCACTGTGGCAGCATCTGCAGAGGGCACTGTGGCATTATCTACAGAGGGCATTGTGGCATTATCTACAGAGGGCATTGTGGCATTATCTACAGAGGGTACTGTGGCAGTATCTACAGAGGACCCTGTGGCACTATCTGCAGAGGACTCTGTGGCACTATCAAAAAAAGGGCTGCCCAATCTTGTAATTTGTGTGTCTGCCAAACGCTGCCAACTGAGCTGCCGGACTGCATTTAGCGACACTTAAACTGGAAAACTGGATTGTTGAAATAAGCACGTGGAGAAATCTCTCAAATTTTAAACCTAGCGGTATTATTATAGTAATGTAATATTGTTTATAGTAGTTCAAATAACTAATTGATTAACAATAATTTTGTATTGTATCAAATTTGAAAGTAATGTGGCCCATCAACTTCCCATTTTTTCTATATGTGGCCCAATTAACCGGCCGAGTTTGAGACCCCTGCTCTATATCATTAATAAATAAGTTAAATAGTAGTGGTCCTAGCACGGAACCGTGGGGTACAACACTTATAACTGTGGACCATTCAGAGTAGGAATCATTGACCACAACTCCCTGGATACGGTCCTTGAGCCAATTCTCAATCCAATTTCAAACTATACTTTCTAAACCTATAGTCCTTAATTTACCCATTAGATGTCTATGCAGTGTCAAATGCCTTTGCAAAGTCCAAAAACACTATATCCACAGTGGGCCCCTCTGTCTAGGCTTCTGCTCACCTCTTCATAAAAACATATCAGGTTAGTTTGACAGCTTCTGTCCTTAGTAAAACCGTGCTGGCTGTCACTTATAATACTGTTTTTTTTCCACATAATCTTGTATATAGTCCCTCAATAGCCCCTCAAACATTTTCCCGATGATGGATGTTAAGTTAACTGGTCTTTAATTACCAGGGGAAAACCTAGAGCCCTTTTTGAAAATAGGCACCACATTCGCCCTGCGCCATTCCCTTGGCACTATATCACTAGAGAATCTCTAAATATTATGAAGAGGGGGACAGAAATAACTGAACTAAGCTCTCTAAGAAATATGATATCATACATTATATGCCTCTTATTTCCACTGCTTCCTGCTCTCCCCACCTCTTCCTATCTCTGGCAGGATTGTGTTTCAAATGCTGGGATGCAAATAGATGGTACCATTGTGCCATTGACCTGGTAGCCAATTCTACTCCTCCTTGGGGCAGGGTATATACATTGTCTGTGCCTTACACAGAAGCTATGTCTCAATACATTAACCCCTTCCCGCATTTTCACGTACAGTTACGTGATTGGAGCTGGTGTTTTCAGGCAATTCCACGTAACTGTACGTGAAGGAGATGGAGCTGGCTCAGGAGCTGAGCCAGCGACATAACCGCCGGATGACAGCTATATGTTACAGCTGGCACCCTAAGGTATCGTCCAAGACCGGAGCTAGCCTCCGATCCGACCGATTAACCCCTCATATGCTGCGTTCAATAGTAATCGCAGCATGTGAGGAGTTTATAGCCACCGGCACCCGAGCAACGTGATCGCTGGGTTGCTGGTGTCTGCAAAGGCGATCGGAGGCCTAATACTTACCTCCCGGTCTGCCAGCAACTAAATCCTCCTATGCCCCGTCGTTGGCGGGGCCCAAAAGGCTTCCGGTACCATCGGCAAGATGGCGCCGGCTCAGAAGCTGAGCCGGCATCATCAGAAGTGGGTGTCCGCTGTATGTTACAGTGTACATCCGACTGTAAAGGCAGGAACCGGAGCTAGCTCCGATTCCTGCCATTAACCCCTTCAATGCAGCGATCCAATCCGATCGCTGCATCAAAGTGGTTTGTATCAAATCGGCAGCCTGCCATGCGATGGTAAGGCTGGTGACTGCTACTATGGCAACAGGAGGCCTAACAATTGCTTCGTATCTGCCATTACGGAAGCCGATTAGGCCCCGTGAACAACTGACAGTTTTAATACATTGAACTACATAGGTAGTGCAATATATTCGAACATAAAACAAAAAGTTGGACCTTCAAGTCCCCAAGTGGGACTAAAGAAAAGTGTAAAAAAAGTAAAAATAAAAGTTGTAAAAAATACGATAAAAGTTTCAAGTATTAAAATAAAACACAATCGCCCTTTTTCCCTTATCAAGTCATTTATTATTGAAAAAAATAATAAAGCCATACATATTTCGTATCGCTGCGACCGTAACGACCTGAAATATAAAAATATTATGTTATTTATTCCGCAAAGTTAACGCTGTAAAAAAAAAACTAAAAAATACTGACATAATTGCTATTTTTGGTCACTTTCTCTTCCAAAAATTGAAACAAAAAGTGATCAAAAAAGTCGCATGTACCCAAAAATGGTACCTATAAAAACTATAGCTCGTCTCACAAAAAACAAGCCCTCATACAGCTCCGTCGACGGAAAAATAAAAAAGTTATGCCTCTCACAACTTGGCAACAGAAAAAATCCATTCTCTTTACAAAAGTTATTTTATTGTGCAAAAAGTTGGAAGACATAAAGTTCTATAAATTAGGAATCGCCAGAATCGGACTGACCTGCAGAATAAAGGTAACATGTAATTTATAACGCGTGGTGAACGCTGTATAAAAACAACTAAAAAAATATGCAAGAATTGCATTATTTTTGGTCACCTTGCCTCCCAAATAAAAAAGGATAACAAGTGATCAAAAAGTCGCATGTTTCCCAAAATGGTACCAATAAAAACTACAGCTCGTCCCGCAAAAAAACAGCCCACATACCAATACGTCTATGAAAAAATAAAATTAGTTAAGGCTCCAATTACTCTGGAAAGAAATAATATGCAGTTGTGCCGAGCCGAGGGAAACATTTCTTCTGTTTCAAGTGGTGAATTATCAAGGCCCCTAACATTAGGGAACCAGTAAGGGGAGGGCCCAAACATATCTGCTGGAAGCGAGGGCGTCCGTTTTATACCGGGACAACACTTTCCCAGCAAAATTCCCCAAACTGCAAAGATGCTGAGAGTGGACCAAAAGGAAAAGAAGTAAGAACCATTTATTAGTGCGACACCGGCCTATGCAGAAAGGATTGTGTCACAGCGTAACAAATATCTATGCATTATTTTATTGTTTTTTTTTACCCCATTATTATACCACCTGACTATGCCCCTTATATACTCCGCCCAGCTTACATGTACCCCCACATTATAAACTGAAACACCAGTAAGACTCCAAACAAAACTACTACCAAGCAAAATCCACGCTCCAAACGCCAAATGGTGCTACCTACCTTCTGAACCCTACAGTGTGCCAAAACAGCAGTTTACTTCCACATAAATGGCATTGCCATACCCGGGAGAACCCTTTTACCAATTTTTGGGGTGGGTGTCTCCAGTGGCACAAGCTGGGCACGACATATTTGCCACTGAAATAGCATATCTAGGGAAAAATTAAAATTTTTACTTTGCACCTTCCGCAGCGCAATCATTCATGGAAAAGGCCTGTGGGGTGAAAATGCGGACTACACCCCTTAATAAATGCCTTGAGCGGTGCAGTTTCCAAAATGGGGTCACTTCTCAGCCGTTTCTTTTATTATTTCACATCAGAGCCTCTGCAATTGTGATCCAATACTTTGTAAATTGCCAAATTAGGCCTTAATTTTACATGGTACTCTTTCACTCCTGAGCCTTGTCGAATGTCCAGGCAAAAGATTAGGGCCACATGTAGGGTGATTCTAAAACCGAGAAACACAGCATAATAATAAGAGAGCGGTCTTGTTATGGTGGCACAAGCCGGGCACCACATATTGGCATGTCTATGGAAATAAACCCATTTTCACTCTGCAACATCGAGTGCACACCAATTTCTGCCAATCACCTGCGGGGTTAATATGCTCACTAGACCCCTAGAGGGGTGTAGTTTCCAAAATGGGGTCACTTCTGGGGGGAATCCACTGTTTTGGTCCCACAGGGACTTTGCAAATGCGACATAGCGCCTTGAAACCAATCCAGCAAAATCTGTACTCCAAAAGCAAATGGCGCTCCTTCCCTTCTGAGCCCTACTCTGTGCCCAAACAGCCGTTTATGACCACATATGGGGTATTGCCGTACACAGGAAAAGTTGCTTTACAAGTGTTGGAGTGCTTTTTTTCATTTATTTATTAAGAAAATGAAAAATGTTCAGCTGAAGCTACGTCTTATTGAAGAAAAAGGATTTTTTTTATTTTCACTGCCCAATTCTAATAAAATCTATGAAACACCTGTGTGGTCAAAATGCTCACTACACCCCTAGATTAATTCCTCAAGGGGTGTAGTTTTGTGAATCGAGTCACTTTTGGGGAGTTTCCACTGTACTGGTACCTTAGGAGCTTTGCAAAAGTGACATGGTGTCAAGAAACCAATCCAGCAAAATGTGTGCTCCAAAAGCCAAATGGCGCTCCTTTCCTTCTGATCCTTGCCGTGTGCCCAAACAGCAGTTTATGACCACAAATGGGGTATTGCCGTACTCCAGAGAAGTTGCTTTACAAATGTTGGGGTTGTTTTATTCCTTTATTTGTTGAGAAAATGAAAAATTTTGAGCTAAAGCTACGTCTTATTGGAAAAAAAGGATTTTTTTTATCTTCACTGCCCAATTCTAATGAAATCTATGACACACATGTGGGGTCAAAATGCTCACTACACCCCTAAATGGATTCTTAAAGGGGTGTAGTTTCCTAAATGGAGTCACTTTTTTCTCGTTTTCACTGTTCTGGTCCCTTAGGGGTTTTGCAAATACGACGTAGTCTCCGCAAATCATTCCTGCTAAATTTCAGCTCCAAAAGCCAAGTGGCGCTCTTTCCGTTCTAAGCCCTGCCGTGTGTCCAAACAGCCATTTATGACCAGATGTGGGGTATTGTTTTACTCGGGAGAAATTGCTTTACAAATGTAGTGGTGCATTTTCTCCTTTAGTCCTTGTGGAAAATAGAAAAAATTAGCTAAAACTACATTTTCTTTGAAGGAATGTAGTTTCATTTTCACGGCATACTTCCAATAATTTCTGCAAAAAAACTGCGGGTCAAAATGCTCACTATACCCCTAGATAATTTCCCCAAGGGGTATAGTTTCCAAAATGGGGTCACCTTTGGGGGATTTCCACTGTTTTGGCACCACAAGAGCCTTTCAAACCTGACATGGTGCCTAAAATATTTTCTAATAAAAAGGAGGCCCCAAAATCCTCTAGGTGCTCCTTTGCTACTGAGGCCTGTGCTTCAGTCAATAAGTGCACTAGGGCCACATGTGGGGTATTTCTAAAAACTGCAGAATCAGGGCAATAGATATTGAGTTGTGTTTCTCTGGTAAAACTTTCTGTGTTACAAAAAAAATAGATGAAAAATGAATTTCTGCAAAAAAAAAAAGAAGAAATTTGAAAATTTCACATCTACTTTGCCTTAATTCCTCTGAAACGTCTAAAGGGTTTGGAAACTTTCTAAATGCTGTTTTGAATACTTTGAGGGGTGACGTTTTTAAAATGGGGTGACTTATCGGGGGTTTATAAAATATAAGGCCCTAAAATCCAATTCACAATTGAACTGGCCCCTGTAAAAATAGCCTTTTGAAATTTTCTTGAAAATGTGAGAAATTGCTGCTAAAGTTCTAAGCCATGTAACGTCCTAGAAAAATAAAAGGATGTTCAAAAAACAATGCCAATCTAAAGTAGACATATGGGTGATGTTAATTAGCAACAACTTTGTGTGGTATTAGTATCTGTCTTACAAGCAGATACATTTAAATTAAGAAAAATGCTAATTCTTGCAATTTTTCGCAAAATGTTGGTGTTTTTCACAATTAAATACTTAATGTATCGAGCAAATTTTGCCAGTAACATAAAGTCCAATGTGTCACGAGAAACCAATCTCAGAATCGCTTGGATAGGTAAAAGCATTCCCAAGTTATTACCACATAAAGTGAAACATGTCAGATTTTAAAAAATTGGCTGTGTCCTGAAGGTCAAAACAGGCTGCGTCCTTTAGGGGTCAAAGAGGCTCTGTCACCAGATTATAAAATCCCTATCTCCTATTGAATGTGATCGGCGCTGCAATGTAGATAACAGCAAAGTTGTTGTTTTTTTTAAAAAACTATCATTTTTGCCCAAGTTATGAGCAATTTTATATTTATGCAAATGAGCTTTTCAATGGACAACTGGGCGTGTTTTCTCATTTTACCAACTGGGCGTGTATTGTGTTTTTACCAACTGGGCGTGTATTGTGTTTTTACCAACTGGGCGTGTATTGTGTTTTTACCAACTGGGCGTTGTGAATAGAAGTGCTTTTGGACCAATGGGTTGCTCCCTCTGTGGGAGCGGTGCTGCGGTGGCGGGGGCCGCCATGCGGTGCTGCAGCCGATAGAGTAGGGACCCACTTAAAAGAGGTCGCCGTGAAGTGGCAAGTGGGCTTATACAGTTTGATCAAAATGTTTACAAAGAACCTCACGTTCATGTTTCTAAATTATGCCTAGCGGCTCAGATCAACGTATATATTGTGGATTGTGCGGTCCATGTCTAGTTTCTCACAATGCTGAGAAGTGTATGACGCTGACAAATCAGCATCATACACTTCTCATCGTTCCCACCCAGCTTCTTTCACTGCAGACACACAGCGTGTCGTCACCCACAGGTCCTTCAACCTTGTTGTCGGACAAAGAAGATAAATCAGCTCCAGGCGTCCAAAAGGTTAATATGCTCGTCTCTAGGGAGTTTGCTATGCTTACCTGCACATACCCTGCACTGTACCCTCTGACGCCTGGAGCTGATGTATCTACTCTCTTCCGACGCCAAGGTTGAAGGACCTGTGGGTGACCTCATCGTTCCCACCCAGCTTATTTCACTGCAGACACACAGCGTGACGTCACCTACAGGTCCTTCAACACAGCGGAGCATTTTATAAAGAGAGATTAAAAAAAACTTCCCAAGAAACATCAACTCTTTTAGTTTCACTTTAAGCCATTCCTGTCTAATAAACCTATTAAAACTGTAAAATAACTAAAATGAATCATGCTGCAGTTTTTCCATTTAAAGAAAAATTTCCATCCTCCTCATCAGAAAACTAAGATCAGACCTGTCTCTTTCTGTAAGGCAATTTGCTGCTCATAGAGCCCTACCCCACAGCTCTGTCACTAATCAGAAGCCAGATCCTACATTTTAAACCCTGACCCTGAACTGATTTTCCCAAAAGACGTCAGAAAAAAGCAGCAAGGGTAAAATCTGTGTTGGACAAGTGGATAAAGGCCTGTCCCACATGTAGTCCTATGACCATGCTTCCGGTGTTTATCTCGGATTTGGTTATCTCCACTCCACCTTCCTGTAGAATATGATGTCATACATTATATGCCTCTTATTTCCACTGCTTCTTGCTCCCCCCACCTCTCTGTCAGGATTGTGTTTCAAATGCTGAGACGCAAATAAATCGTGCCATTGTGCCATTGACCTGGTAACCGATTCTGCTCCTCCTCGGGACAGGGTATACCCTTTGTCTGTTCCTGAGACAGAAGCTACGTCTCATACATTAAGGAAAACCTAGAGAAGGATTTCATCTGTAAATGCTCTACTCCAGCTGACAAAAACGTACTTCTTTCTCCACTTTCGTACTGCTGTCTTACTGGATATGTCTAAGCTTTAAAGCTTTGGCAAATAAGGTCAGATTACTTTGTATCTGACTTACTTCTTATAAAAACTCATTGACATTCATATGTTCTCCTTCACTAATCAAAAGCCTGATCCAATATTTGAGGCCTTGCCCCTGAATTACCGTTCCCAAAAGATTTCTGAAAAAAAAATCAACAAATGTGAAAAACACCAAAATTTAGAGAAAATTTGCAAAAATTAGCATTTTTCGAAATGTAAATGTATCTGCTTGTAAAACAGATAGTAATACCACACAAAATACACCGTGTTCAAAATTATTATGCACATTGGATTTAAGTGTCAAACATTTAATTATTAGTTTTTCAATTAAACTCATGGATGGTATTGTGTCTTAGGGCTCTTTGGATCATTGTAATCAATCTCAGACACCTGTGATAATTAGTTTTCCAGGTGTGCCCAATCAAAGGAAAACTACTTAAGAAGGACGTTCCACATTATTAAGCAGGCCACAGGTTTCAAGCAATATGGGAAAGAAAAATGATCTCTCTGCTGCCGAAAAGTGTGAAATAGTGCAATACCTTGGACAAGGTATGAAAACATTGGATATTTCAAGAAACCTTAAGCGTGATCATCGTACTGTGAAAAGATTTGTGGCTGATTCAGAGCACAGACAGGTTCGTTCTGATAAAGGCATAATGAGGAAGGTTTCTGCAAGACAAATGAATAGGATTAGGAGAGCAGCTGCTAAAATGCCATTGCACAGCAGCAAACAGGTATTTGAAGCCGCTGGTGCCTCTGGAGTCCCGCGAACCTCAAGGTGTAGGATCCTCCAGAGGTTTGCAAGTGTGCATAAAGCTATTATTTGGCCACCCCTAAACAATGCTCACGAGCAGAAACGGTTGTAGTGGGCTCAGAAATACATGAAGACTAATTTTCAAACTGTGTTGTTTACTGAAGAGTACTGTGCAACCCTGGATGGTTCAGATGGATGGTTGGTGAATGGCCACCATGTCCCAACAAGGCTGCGACGCCAGCAAGGAGGTGACGGAGTAATGTTTTGGGCTGGAATCATGGGGAGAGAGGTGGTAGGCCCCTTTAGGGTCCCTGACGGTGTGAAAATGACCTCTGCAAAGTACGTAGAGTTTATGACTGACCACTTTCTTCCGTGGTACAAAAAGAAGAACCGTGCCTTCCATAGCAAAATTATCTTCAGGCATGACAATGCACCATCTCATGCTGCAAAGAATACCTCTGTGTCATTGGCTGCTATGGGCATAAAAGGAGAGAAACTCATGGTGTGGCCCC